>NC_143228.1:9393939-9696969 GCF_030267445.1 Bombyx mandarina | reverse complement strand
TTTGTGCCTACAAGGAGCTTCTGATCGTTAATCTAGATTATAGATAGTCGTTTTAAACACTTTAAGCACTTAGTTAATCTCATGAGCTTTCAGAACCAGTTAATTATTCCTTGAATTTAGGTTTCAAATTTAATTATTAACTTAACTAAATTTACAAGCATATTCCGAGCTTCCATAACATTTAAGTTTGTTTTACTAAATGTTCTTGATCAAGGAATCGATTAATGTATTTTTATTTATGAACACTTACGTAAACATGACAGTTATGCTATAAAATTAATAAGTATTATTGTAATAAAAGTATATTATTTATACAAAGACACTAATTGTTTTCGATCATTTCCAGTCGAACAGAACGAACGCAAGAGTCAAATACAAAAAGAAAGCGGGTAGTGTTTTTTTTTTTTTAATTATGTTTTATACTCCTAGTGATTACGTTCACTTATCCAACGCCAATTCTTTTCTTATATTATTCAGTAGCCTTTCTTGTATTTATTTAAACATTTTTCATTTTAAATTTTGAGGCATTTCTAATGGTTGTATCGTTACAAAAATTTCATAATGAGTATTTTGAAATCGTCGTGGCCTAAAGGATAAGACGTCCGGTGCATTCGTGTTGAGCGATGTACCGGTGTTCGAATCCCAGGCGGGTACCAATTTTTCTAATGAAATACGTACTCAACAAATATCCCCGATTGACTTCCACGGTGAAGGAATAGCATCGTGTAATAAGAATCAGTCCCGTAAAATTATAATTTGCGTAATTACTGGTGGTAGGACCTCTTGTCAGTCCGCACGGGTAGGTAGCACCACCCTGCCTATTTTTGCCGTGAAGCAGTAATGCGTTTCGGTTTGAAGGGTGGGGCAGCCGTTGTAACTATACTTTAGACCTTAGTACTTGTATCTCAAGGTGGGTGGCGCATTTACGTTGTAGATGTCTATGGGCTCCTGTAACCACTTAATACCAGGTGAGCTGTGAGCTTGTCCACCCATCTAAGCGATAAAAAAAAATGTAACTCACAGGCTTAAGCGGAGCTGGTGGCAGACTTTCGTAGTAAAAGCGAAGGTCATCGGAAAATCTTTGGCGAGATTGAAGCGAGATGGCTAGCAGTGTGGATGCCCTCAATTTATCTAGGGGACACAGGAACTTAAATATATAATATAGAAGAAAAGGTAATACAAATATGATGCCATTAAGCTAGTATAGTGATAAACTTGGAATACAGGTCTGTAATTTTTGTATTGCCATTATAACCAGGCAATCAAGCGTCATAAATGGTGAATGGTCATTATCCAGGTCAGTAGTGCCAGGGGCGTGGTCAAGCCACTTTCTACTGCTTAGGACTGTCCTTAATAAACAATGAGCTATAAAACAATTGGATACATATATAGTTAAATAAACTCATCGAGTTTGCATTTAATGCTTTCTCTTTTTTCATTGAAGGTTTTTTTAGTGAAAGTTACTTACTTACACTTTGTATTTTTATTTTAAACTAGCTGACCCAGCAGACTTCGTAGTACCTCAATCGATAAATAAAAGACCTAAGCTTTTGTATAAAATAAACTTAAAACAAACAAAATGAATCCGTCCGACGGGGGACACATCAAAGGAAAAACAAAATTGTTATATTTATTTAATTCCAAGCATTTTCATATTTATTTAACTTTTAAACCTCTTCTGGACTTCCACAAATAATTCAAGACTAAAATTAGCCAAATCGGTCTAGCCGTTCTCGAGTTTTAGCGAGACTAACGAACAGCAATTCATTTTTATATACTTAATTTAGATTCATATTTGTCCTTTTGGTCTTGTTAATCTAAAACACAAAATAATTTAGTACATTTTGATTCGTCACGTTTAAACTCTAACGATACCACCTTCCAATTAAGAAAATAGCCAAAATCTTTCAAGTTCTTAACGACTTTCGTAACAATTTATAATAAAATGGCCGTAAAAAAAAACAATAAAATTAAATAAAAGAGCTACTTTCATAATATTAAGTAAATGGGACAAATATTCTTCGAAATCCTTTAACTATAACTTGAATAAAACACAAAAACATATTAAATGTTCATATAGACTTTTGTATTCTGTTCGTTGATATAAGAGTTTCTTACACAATTAAAAGTAGGTCCATATTGAGTTACAATGAGACACCGATACATCAAATATTTCTCCAACAACAACAAAGTAGGTACGCAACTCATACGTCACGGTTCATTCCAACTTGAATAATCCATTATCTCCTTCATATAACTGCTCAATAAATGTTTCCCTCCATAGGGATAATGGTTAGATTTTCTACTGTTTATTGTGAACTCAATCTCTTGTTATGATTGATTGAGGATTATGTGGAACTCTTCCAAGACGAAATTGTTCTGTTATTTCCTGGCTGATATTATTATAAGATAAGGCCTTTGGGTTGGTTGTGTTCATATTAATTTCCCTTACTTATGTGTTGTGTGCAAAACTTTTGTTATTAGGAATTAATTGTTAGAGTCCTCTCTCTGTATATCTTTCTCTATATACGAAATCGTGTATTGGGGTGGTGATTTTTAATGTCGGTTTATTTATTTTATAACTATTATACTCTATCTTCAAGCCACAGAAATAAAACTGCATTATATTAAATTTAACATCTTCGTTTAATATATTGAATTTTACAATTAATTACGAACTACAATGTAATATTTACAAGTGTGTTACATTTCAAATTATTGACACCTTAATATACAAATTGCAATATTGCATCAAACATCAAATAGAAATTCGTAAAACTTAAAGATAATATTTAAAAAAACTTGAATGAGTACCTATTTTGTTAAAAGAATACGCATTCTCTCACGGAAAATAAAATGTATTCAAGTGGAATATTTTTATTCATCAGTCTTTAGCAAAGGGCTTAAAAGTTCCCCATTAATTAATTAACTTTCGTTCGAATATTAATTAGATGATCGTCGTAAAAGTTTTATTTGCGAGTAGTGGAACTATTAAAAATAAATTCACATATTTTAAAAATAATATTTTAAAATATTCTACGAATTTTTCTATCACATGTTATTTACAATGCCATAATTATGTAAAATTCTTTTATATTCGTTACCTAACTTTGGCCAACTCCCCGCTATAGCTATAGCTAACATTTTAAGAATTTTTAACATTTCAATAGTTTCATAAACTTCTTTCCTTTAAAAGGTTTGTTTGTACAAATCATATTCATAAAGAATGAGTAATCTAATATAATATAAAATTATGGATATGTCACTGACAATATTTTGTACAAAAAATAAGATGACATAAAATCATTTATAAATTCTAGAAATTAATTTGGAACAAACTACCGGATGACGTAAAATATTAACAAAGTACTTATTGTTGTTCGGTACATACTGCGTGACGTTGAATCTGGAACAAATAAAATATTCATAAAAAACATCTATTTTAAAACGCGAGCCCGACATCGGACGACCAGTTTTGAATATTTGATTGGCAGTATTTGGCATCGACTGATTGAAAACCATTAATGTATTTATGCAATTTACAACGTGACATCAAACAATTTTTTGGTTGTACAGTTACCAGTGGTTTTTAAATTCATTGATTTTACCACGACACGTATAATATCGAATGCACTTACCGAGCGCACTATTTCGGACACCTAATACCGACGCAACTTCAGGCTGCTCCATATCGAAAATTAGTTCAGAGCGAGAGGCGTACAAGTTGTATATACTCGCGATACAGGTCAGTCGCAAGCTGCCACGTTCGAACGCTTCGTTCTGGACCACAAACGACAGCTCACTGACAGTTGGTAATCTATAATCAGGACCGGTTCTCTCGTATGTTACTTTCGAGTTCTCTTTCGGAGGCCTCCGTATTTCTTCTTTGTGAAGATTTATATAAGACTCGTCTAAATATTGTAAGTTACTGTCGTCGTGAAAAAAGTTGAAGTCCTGGTCGGGAGCGTCCGTTGTCGTCGTTTCAACTTTAGGCGGCGGATCCCATTTGAACCAAGCCGGCAACATGTGAACGGCTAGCTCTGTCTCGACCTAGAAAAATTGTTTCCATAAATCTAGCGTTTCACGCTGCGTGGTCGGAAATCTCTTAGACGCGGCCCGCATAAGATAAAGGAGCTTCGCTTAAAGCTTATCTAACAGGGCTGCTTTGTGATTAATGAACTCGTGGAGGCAGCGGGCCTGGGTACTGGCAAAAACAACTGCTGCGTCAAAGTGACTACGTACAATGCTATTGTTCTCTCACGAGCATCACGGACCTCTGTCGGAGTTCGGACGCCATTCTGTTGGATGTTGATCGAATGCACATTCTTTTACTGTGACATTAATCCATAAAGGCGATTTAATTTTGTATTTCCATATTACGCAAAATTAACTCTCCATATACCGAAAGGTGTCATTGAAAAACTCTTTTTATCTTGAACATTTCTTTTTTTATTTATTGCTTAATTGGGTGGACGAGCTCACAGCCCACCTGGTGTTAAGTGGTTACTGGAGCCCATAGACATCTACAAAGTAAATGCGCCACCCACCCTGAGACATAAGTTCTAAGATCTCAGTATAGTTACAACGGCTGCCGCACCCTTCAAACCGAAACGCATTATTGCTTCACGGCAGAAATAGGCAGGGTGGTGGTACCTACCCGTGCGGACTCTCAAGAGGTCCTACCACCAGTAAAATACATTTCTTTTTTTCAAAACTATATTTGGTTACTTGTGTTTAATCAGTTTCAAATAAGTCAACGTAATTCTAGTTTAAATTATTCTGTCCGCAGTTGTATTTCAACTGGATAATCGGTAAAGATAAAGGTATCTATTGAAAAATAGATCGCCTGAAATTGTCTCTATTCGTTCAATTTAATACCAGCCACTTAACCCGCTGACCTGAATATGTGTATTTAGATAATGTTGTGAGTCGTGTTTGGAAGCTACATTAATGTTTTCTTGTGATTTTGGCCCTGTTTATGACCTAGATAAACAAATTAATAGTATTTGTTGGTGTATACATCGAACGACACAGGTATTTTATTAACCTAGATACGAATTCCAAATATACATGATTGAAGTCCCTATTATATTGAATTATCCTTAATTAACCGTACTAGAACTAGCAGAGTTATTCAATTATAATATATTAATATAAATGTATTAATTTTGTTATTACCACGATTATTGGAGAACACATTAAAATGGTGATAACGTTAAGATTTATATGTTTTAAATAAATATTTTATTTAGAAAATAAGACGGTTGTTAGCAGAATGTTCGTCCGCGACCATGAAAGCTGTAAAGTATTTGAAACGAAATAATAAAATAATAATAATAAGCGCGAGATTCAATCTTAAAATTTATTAAATATACCTATATAACATCATACTTATCTTTGAACGGTAGCATTTATGTTTTCCTTTTTGAATGAACTTTAGAACGAAATACTATTGCAGCTATATCGCATCGCATATCGCAAATTAGGCAGCAACATTTACTTTCTATAGGTTTCGGTAACACCGGGCCTCATGTGAGCTCTCGTTTGTCGTTATTCAACAAAAAAATTTTTTTTTCTAAATAAATATAAAAATAATGAACCTCCAGTCCGTTGAGTGCAAAAGTCAAGTTTGCTGGTGGATACGAAGGAGGCGTAGCGCACGTAGCGTGTAATGTAGAACCGACCCCATACCACGATCTATCTGAAACCAGTTTCGGACCCCACTCCGGAGGCTCTGAAACAAAAAAATATATTTATTACGGACTACAAGTCGTACGCTTGATGCATCCGCGTCTAAGCCAAGCGTCCTGAAATTGCGATACTTTAAGACAAATATTTTTTGTATGGAAACTAGCGACATCTTGTAGCAGATGCCCTTAAACTTATATGCTGTTAAAATTAAGGCAATTAATATTTGTATAACCAAACACAGAAAAGAAAAAAATAATAAATCATACAAGTCTTTATCTGTTTTAAAAAATTTACAAAATCTTTTATTAAAAACAAAATATAGGATAGGTAATATGTTACTGCTACCTACAGGAGCAACGAGAAACTAATCGAAGCGAAGCCATCTAGTGGCCGACGCCCGTAAATATTTTTGTTGATTTCTTGAGTTGCCTATCTATAACTAATTTATGTGTATTATCTATGGTCTAAGCAATGAGTAAGACGACTGGTGGATTCAGTCATGCGATTGATTATACGGTAGTTCGATGAAAAGGTCAGTTCCAGTTTACAATTAAATAATATGTATTTTTTTAAACAGACTTTTATTTACTGTTTTTTTTATTGCTTAGGTGTGTAACCTAACATAAGCCTAAGGTTATCGGAGCGCATAGATATCAACGTAGATGCCACACTTTGAAAGTTCAAACATGAGTTGTAAGTTTCAATTATTATATCGTACAATGGCTGACCCACCCTGCAAGCCCGATCATCGTTCTCGTCGAGCCCGAATTGCGCGAAGGGCTCGACGAGTAAATTAATACAGAGACACAGTCCACTGAGTTTCTCGCCAGATCTTCTCAGTAGGTCGCGTTTCCGATCCGGTGGTAGATTCTGCGAAGCACGGCTCTTCCTAGGGTTCGTGTTAGCAACGTCGTCAGGTTTGAGCCCCGTGAGCTCACCTACTAGTTAAGGTTACGCTGAAATAGCCTCTCAAGGCTATCAGCTTAGGTAGGAAAAAAAACCTGCAAACTGAAATGCATTGCTACTTCAGGACAGATATAGGCAGGGTAGCAGTACGTACACGTGATTGCTGACAACAAGTCCTACCAATAATTTTTTTTTTTTTTCGCGGATTTCATTTTATTACACAATGTTACTACTTCATCGTGGAAGTCATTCGCGAACATGTGTTAAGTACGTATTTCATTACAAAAAATTGGTAACTGCCTACGGGATTCGAACATTGGCACAGTCGCACCGGGCGTCTTCTGCTTTAGGCCATGACGACTCATTTTATTATTATTTAGGTTGTTACCGCCGATTTAATTATTTGACTTTTTTTTTTAATACAATTTAGACTTTGGCCTCCTGTCTCAAGGCAGTTAGCATTCAAGTTGTAAAATGAAACGGCTTCGGTTACCACTCAATACCAGGTCGAGCGTGAGATCATTCCCTAAGCATGTTTAAAAATGGTTATCATTAAAATGTTCAGCAAACTCATGTGCGTTATAAGCCGTTACAAAATAAATTTAATTAATATTTTATTTTTAATCGTTGCGCAATACAACTACATACTACATGTTTTAAATAGCAAAATAATTATTATATTATCGCAAAAAGATAAAAAACAAGTTCTGTTTTTAAGACCACCTAAAATTGCAGGGTAAAAAATGTATTTCACGTACATTATCTGTAAAACGAAAATGACATTGCCGCTTCCGGACGTAGTCTAACATAAAATCTTTTGAGAAGATTATTAATGTAAATCATTTTGGTCTTTCGGAACGCTTTAAGCAGATTTCTTATTTGTATCAAATTCTTTTAAAAGCGACGGCCGAAATCAGTGTTTTTAGATAAAATAATATTCTGGTACTAATTGGATTACATAAAATGAAATTTCATACGATGTTACCTTTTCTGAAATCAGGTTATTTTTTTCAATTTCAAAACTGCCTAAAGTTATCTGTGTAAAAAAGTTTTCTTTTTCTATTAAAGATAGATAAAAAATTTAAATGGATAAATTTCATTGACACTTCTATATTTCTCATTTCATTTAAAATCACTACAGTATAACCAATATTCTAATCGTATTTTACGTTCTTTGGCTGTGTGATATCGGCAAAGAATAGGACAACCCTATCTTTTCCCGATATTATCTCTTCCCTATATTTCGATGTCTATGGGTTCCGATGACAACTGTGTATTAGGCGGGCGGTGAGCCTGTTCACCTACCTATGTAATAAAAAAACGCCTCGATCATAGAGTAATACAAGGAGCTAAAATATAAAACACGAAAAAAATCAGAAACTTGACATAGTCACATATACATATCTTTATCAATACGTGAGTCCTTGCCTTTTGGGAACGTGTCTCTCAAACAAACGTTACATAGTTACATAGTCTATTTTGAAAAAAAAAGTTGAATACTTAAATGAACGCAGCGAATGATTGCACATTGCTATCTCCTTGGCCTAGTTAAAGGAAGGTTTTGCCTTTGAAAAGACATGTTTGACTCCGCATGCGATATACTTCATAGTCGCTTAACTTTTTATTACTCTTCAGAGGCAAACGAATCCACAATATGGGTCAGTGTTTTTAATTAAATTAGCTATTATTTGATAGCGCTCATGAACTTCACTATGCATAGTAAATGGATCTTGACTCTACAACGCTTTTTATTACACGAAAGGCGAGTATATTCTTCGCCATAAACTATACTACGTGGTACATTCTTTTCGGTGGCGGCATTGCGGTGTGTCGCGCGTCCTAGAAAATCACAGGCGTAATCGAAACTGGATAAGAAAATGTTTTCTTATTTTCTTCAGACATTTATGCAGACTTTAAAGCTTAGATAAACTCCTTTCGACGCTCGATAATATGTATAGTAGTAACACGGCCGAATTACTAACCTGAGTTACTCTTTAAATGTTCTTGGGCGCGAACGACTTACCATTATTTATTCTTAAACCAAATGAGTTTTTCATTTCAAAGCCCAAGATTGATAAGCTGTTTTATTTTTGTAATTTAGAGCTAATCATGAACGAAATACGCTTGTTTACTTACAATCGTTTGTAAATCTAAGACGAGTAAGTAATTGGATAATTCTTCACCAAGAAATTCCTTATTATGGATCTTATTAAATTCTGGAATGGTACAGCGAAATTATATGTATATTATCACAATATATGGACATGTTCAATAGACTCTGGTCAGATTCTGTAAATTTGAAAAAAATAACTACTGTAACAGCTAATTATTGACTAATACAATTTTTTTCTGTTTACGGCCAACGTGTGCCTGGACTTTAACAACAGTTATATTATACTGCACATTATTTTTAGGTTTGTGTTATTTTGTGGTTTGAGTATACAAAACAGTATATGCTATAGGAACTTTCACATGTAAAGAGCACAGTTTTTTAAAACTCTTAGATTCGATAGAACGGCCCTCTGGTGTAGTGATAAATGACATGGTCACTACACAATGGGGTCACGGGTTCGAATCCCGCCAAGGGAGGATATTTGTATGATAAATATAAAATGTATTTTCCAGGGTTATGGATGTATATTAAATATATGTATGTGTATAATAAAAATCTTACATTTATTACCGTTATTTGGTATTTGTAACACAAGTTCTTTACGAACTTAGTACGGGACCAGTGACTACTTAACACCAGTTGGGCTGTGAGTTCGTCCAACCATGTAAGCTATAAAAAAAATAAAAATTAAAAAAAAACATGGTTTGATAAAAATTTTATTAAGCACACTTTAACGCGAAACGATCTGATGAAGTAAAATTGTGGCCTATTCGCAACGTAGTAAGACAATAACATTGTTGACAAACATTGTTGAACATGAACACAACAAAAACATTGTTGAAAAAAAAAACTTAAATAAAAAACAAAAACAAAAAAAATAAAAAAAAAAAATAAAAAAAACTACTGAAAATACTTCAAATCACTTGTTAAGTTTTCAAGGCTTGCTGTCTGCTTTAATGTCTGAAACATAGATGGAAAATATTCAACATAATATACAAAATCATCCTAGAAATGTTATTTTAAATTATGATAATTCTAATGAACTATTTATATATTAATACGTAAAGCAAAAACTTTATACCCCTTTTTACTAAAAATGCCCAATCGGAGGAGTATGAAATTTCCCACACTTATAGAGAACATAGAGGAAGAGTGCAGACTGTTTTTCTTATTATGCACAGAAATACATTAAATCAATATAAAAAGCATTACACACGTGGTGTATTTGACATGTATTTGACATGTATTTGACACACACACGCATGTATACTATTTGTTTAATGTCAAACTTTTCTTAATGCTTACAGTCTGTGGTGAAATTGAGAATAGATTAAATTTTTGTCTTTATTAATATTGGTCTAATGTGTAGTCTTGGCGAAATCTGTGAATAAGTATAAATACTCTTTGACAATAAAATCATAATAGTGTACAAACTTATATTTCGACTACCGGGGGACCACTAGTTATATTAAACACGATAGATTTGTCACAACTCTAATCATCGAATAAAATAATGTATCCAAACGAACAATAACGTTCATATTCCTTTGTGTACAACTTTTCATATTATTAGGTAGTATGAGAAATAAACGAACACGACTACCCACATATCACGTACCCATTTCCAGACATTTATCTTTGCAGTTCACGAACGAGCGATGAAAATACGGTAATTTGATGGCAAAACTTTTCAGATATGCTACACTAAGCACAATCTCATTGTAAGTTGCGAAAATAACTTACATAAGGGAAACAGCATAATAATATATTTTTCGTAGTTTCGGAGCCAGATAAGCGAGGCAAAGAAATAAATGGGAGAAAATGAAAACAAAGTGTCTATGTTGTATTTCGGTCAATATGAATTCGTGCGATGGGCGGACGTCGAGAAACGCACGGGTTTCTCTATAAGGGTAAATACTTTGAAATAAATAAATAAATATTTACTAACAATCACGCCACGTTAACTGGTCCCGTGATAAGTTCGTAAAGAACTTGTGTTACAGGTACCAGATAACGGAAATAAATGTAAGATTTTTATTATACGCATACATAATATATTTAATATACATCCATAATCCTGGAAAAGACATTTATATTTATCATAGAAATATCTTCCCTTGGCGGGATTCGAATCCGCGACCCCCTTGTGTAGTGACCATGTCACTTACCACTACACCAGACGGCCATGGAAATGTAAATGTAATAGATTCGAGAATACCACATATATACTGCCCTATTAGTACAGGATCCCTGCTACACTTTTCATCATTTATTACTAACAAACTGATAGTTCGTGAGTAGCTTCCTTTTGATTAGACGCCCAACTTATTTCCTTACAGTAACGTTGATAAATGGTAGCTTACTAGGGGTAGCAAGAATAAAATATGTTGATTTCACGAATTTTAAAAATTTATTACTAACCGATTTTTTCTTTGTTAATTATCGAGATAATTATCTCAATAACGTGAAAAATATTTGTCCTACAAAATATAAGGTTTTGTTAGGGAGTCCTCCCTCTGTAACATGTATCATAAACAAGGTAATGAAAAATAATTACTAACCAGCTGATTTTTTTTTATTGGTTAGCTAACATTTGCATAGTTTTAATTAAAGAGGTAATGGGAATTTCATCCAAAAAATTAATACAGTAATGTCACTAAAGATTTTTTCTTTTAAAACAGCAGAATTGTGTATTTTTCTATAAATGGAAGAATGAAAATAAAAATGGTGGTGGCTCATAAAGAAGTTATAGAACATAAAACAATTATTATCTTTGAAATTATTTTAGTCTGTTTGTTTTTTCGCCCATATTTACTAAGCTACTGATTTTCATGGAGCTTTCACTCATATGCAATGAATAATTAGGAACAGAATATAGTATAATTTTTTTATTTTATTTTTTATGGCTTAGATGAGTGGACGAGCTCACAGCCCACCTGGTGCTAAGTGGTTATTGGAGCCCATAGACATCTACAACGTAAATGCACCACCCACCTTGAGATATAAGTTCTAAGTAATTATCCAAATTATAATATTGCGGGTTTGATTTTTATTACACGATGTTATTCCTTTACCGTGGAAGTCAATCGTGAGCATTTGTTGGGTACGTATTCCATTAGAAAAATTGGTACCCGCCTGGGATTCGAACATCGTTGCATCGCTCAACACTTAGATGTCTTACAAAATAAGTAATCGTCATTGTTTAACATTTTTGCAAACTATATTATTTTAAACTGTTATATGTCGCATAAGAAATAATAACATTATTAATATGAAAATATTTATGTCACTTTATCACGTCCAAATCACTGAAAGAAGACGAAATACGAGTACGAAAATACTGATCTTTGCTAACTGTACACGGGGTCGGAGTTCAAGTCGGGTTTAGAGTTCAGCAAGTTTGTTAAGATGTTTTGTTTTCAGAGACGAAGGGTACTATTGTGTGTTTTTAGTCAATACATAACACAGGAGAAACTTACAGCGTGAAATCGTAGCCAGTGGAATGCGGGAGTCTTTTTTTTTATAAACAATCTAGGCATTTTCAACGAAATTAATTTATGGTCTGCTCCGTTCAATTTAAACTTTATTTGCGTAAATATATCGACGCAAGTCGGATACAGAACTATCTATGTTTGTATCAGCAATAAAACCGACTTCGACAACCCATCGATTCCGCGTTCCCATTTAAGATTCGAACACACGATCATTTGTGATCACGCAACCATATAGCTCGGCGACTTTGGCGTAGATAAATTTTGTTACAGTAATAGCTAGTTTATCGGAACGATAATTTCAGAACAGTTCGCGTTGACATGAGAATCGGCTTTATTATATTAGTGTATAACGGATTTAGGGACAAACGCGATCCAAATTCAAATTCAAAATCATTTATTACAACTTTGATGTCAGTATAACACACTTGTTGAATGTCAAAATATAAATAAAAAGAACAATGTTAACTCTACCACCGGTTTCGAAAAAAGCAACGGTCTTGAGAAGAACCGGCGAAACAAACTTAGCGGTTTTTTTTTGTCTTCTCAATTTTTTTTTTTTAAATTAGTAAAAATATTTACAAATAAACGAAAAAACAAGTCAAAAAATACAATAATTTTTTTATGAAAAATTGAAAAGGTCCATAAGACAAGTCCCATAAAATAGCGGCTACGTGAGCACTATTAAATTACAGAGCTGCTGTAGATGTGTCACGTCATGGTATCCGCATGAATCACGACGTGAGGGCCCGCTTACATAATGCGACCCCGAAAAAAACAGAATGAATTTTCAAGCGACTCTTTCATCTTTTACATGATGAACACAGATCCACAATTTTATCACGTTTTCGTTCTAGTTAATGTTTTTTATTATTACACTATCGGAATTCGTGCATATTTCATTACACAGTTGTGGGGGCTGACGTCACAAAATTTAATTAGCTCAGGGAAATAAATCTATAGAAAGAGAAGCAGTGTCGTGAAGCAGTAATGCGTTTTGTTTGAAGGGTGGGGCAGCCGTTGTAACTATACTTGAGACCTTAGAACTTATATCTCAAGGTGGGTAGCGCATTTACGCTGTAGATGTCTATGGGCTCCAGTAACCACTTAACACCAGGTGGGATGTGAGCTCGTCCACCCATAGAAGCAATATAAAAAAAATAGTTTTTTTATGATATAAAATTTTAGATGCCTAAAACGTTATTACGTAAAAACCTTATTAGGACACTGCGCTCGCCTTAAACTGCTGTTTGTCGCGAATCTAGCAAAGACACAGAATCTAGGACGGCGTCAGTGCAAAAGTGTCGTTGGTGAAAACAAACGCTTACGGCTAGTAAGCTAACAGCTAAGAAATAGTTGTATATTCATAGTATGTCTTATTTCAAATGTACTTTTGCCATCGGCGTGAATATCATATAATATTTTTATGTTGTGTTTAAAGCGTCTATGAATTGAGGGATTTTATTGGTGCTTCATTTTTAAATGGTGCCATCCAAGAAATAGGGTAAACAGACGTGCCACAGACGAAGCCCCGGGCATTAATGGGATGGAGCTGAATATATTTTCGCTAAATATAATACACTAGATGATGACCGGGCTTTGCTCGGTTTTTTTTTTGATAACGCCATCTTGCTGTTTCTTTAAAGCGGTTAGTTACCCTCAATTAAGAAAAATAGTATTATTATTCGCCAATAGATGTCGGAATGAGTTAATTATTGAAAACACGGATAAAACAACATTTTCTGAAAATAAATCGTAGCTAGATCAATTTATCGCCCCCGAAATCTCCTGTATACTAAATTTTATGAAAATCGTTGGAGCCGTTTCCGAGATTTAGATTATATATATACAAGAATTGCTCGTTTAAAGGTATAAGATAAGATACGATAGTGTGTTTATGAATTTTTTGTTGTTACTTTTAATGTATATTTTCTTGATTTAAACTAACTTGATTTAGACTGGGTCAGTGAATTAAATTATTGTGTTCTTGATAAGATAAAATCATTCGGTTATATTTTATTTAATTTTATGATATCCGTTGATTTGAAAAGGCCCCAAACAAATATTGTTAAATAACAGTTTTTAATTTGATACGTAATTCTTAGAAAACGATTATTATTTCGGGGTGAATAGATCTGATATCAACAATTGTGATATCTGGGCTTCATGTCTGACGCAAGTAGACTATGTTTACACAAATTATACAATTATCAAAGTGTTTTCGTTAAAGCGACTGACCTTTTATCATTTTATTTTTAATGATCAATTAAAATTTTAAAGAATAATACGCAAAACATACTTGTAACTTATAAGGGGAAATTAATAAGAATTTAAAAAATGGTTTTTGTTACTTTAACAAATAATTATAATTGTATTAATGAGGCTACGAACAGAGGATTATAGACTAAATAATCATAACTAAACGATGACCGAGCTTTGCTCGGTTTTTTTAAATATTTTATATGAAAAAGACACAAATAATATAAATAAACAATTCATTTTCTTGGTCTAACCTTAAACCAAACTCTCATTGGCTTTGCGTGGCTTAACAACGCCATCTGCTGAAAGAGCTTAATAGTATTATTATTCACCAATAGATGTCGGGAAGAGTCAATCGATAAAGTTGAAAATAGAAAACACGATTACAACAACATTTTCTGAAAATAATTCGTAGCTAGATCGATTTATCGCCCCCGAAATTCCCTGTATACTAAATTTTATGAAAATCGTTGTACTAGGCTGCACTAAAAGTATCGGGAATGGAATATTTCTACTGTTCCTGTCATATTAAAATCTTTTTAACACGTTCACTGCGCCATTATTATCAAAGAACTTTCAGCTGGTGCTTTGGAGGCCTAAAAGATCTCGAAACTTACCCACCCTTTGGTGCGTTTGAGACCTAATCAGTCTCCTAAAGATACAGTTTTGAAAATAATTTATATCTTCCAAAAAAACAATGACATATACTTTGAAGTTTTTGTGGATGAAAGATAGCCTATTGATTTATATTTTGCTAGGTTCGCACGCAGTTATGACATTTGAATAAACTACAAATACCAAAAAAATAATTGATATCGATTGTATCTCGTACCGCAACCGAAGATAGTTCAATATGTGTAGTAAGTAGTGATGGGAATAAAATAATATCTCAGTTGTCGATTGAAATAGTTTTATTAATTATGCAAAGTGTTTTTTATTAATACATGTAAGCACATTGATTGCTTGCATTGCGCGCATATGGTAACAATTCGTTTAATTTTTTTAGAAGTGTCAGTGCTGTTTAATGTGCGTCGTAATTTTTCGTAACAACCCACGCAACGTCTTTTTTTTGTCGCCACGTTGGAAAATATGATCAGTACATCTTCCTTCGGGGAATTCCTAAATAAAATGCAATATCGACGGGCAATTTATTACGAATAGGTATATTTGTCACGCTATCAAGTATACTCTCATTGAAGCTCAATACGTCATTGTCGGGAATGTCAATCCAATCTTTATCACCCTCAAGCTCTCCACCCTCACTTTCTGATATATTTTCAGATATATTATCTTCATCTTCAGATATTATATCGGATGAGAGATTTTCACCTGTATCATCATCACGTTCATTTGAAACGATTTCTTCTATTTCAGTATTGGTTGCCTCATCAGTCTGCGTCTCCGGATCGTCTTCTTGTATTTCTTCGTTTTCTACGTCATGTTCTAGTTCTTCCTCTTTTTTATTCTGTATTTCTAGATTGCCATTTTGCTCATTCTGGTCTTTTTCTTGTCCTATTATATTATTTTCTTGTTGCTTTTCAATGTTTCTCTCTTCTAAATTTTTTTGTGAATTATTGTTCAAGTTGCATTTAGACGTTTTTCTTTCTGTTTTTTCGTCATAAGTGAGCGCATCATCCTCAAAAGTATACTCAAAAGAAAATGGACTATTGTTTATATTACTTGTGGTTCTTCTTTCGTTTATAGTTGTTTTAATCAATTTTTGCATGCTGCTCTCATTAAATTCTAAAGGTAATAAGTACGAACATGAAATATTATTCAAAGACGGGCACCTGCTTGATGTACATAAAGCACTCAATGAGGCAGGAGAAGCTTTAGCATTTGTGTTGGATGTTTCCGTTAGCATTTGAGTGCACAAGTTAGGAGTAGATAAACCACTACGGTTACGAGAAACAGTACCACAAAATTTACGATCAGGTGTCATAGGATCAGTAGTTATAGTCGGTGTAGTATTCGTCATCAACAATGTGGTATTATTGTTACTATTTTTTGGACTGGATATCGTATTCTGAAGCACACTAAATCTTTTTCCAGTACATGGGCTGATATATATATTTTTATTATTTAGCTGCGTGCTCTCCAACGTAGATAAGTTCATCGTTTTCTTTTGAGGTACGTCAAATATTTCATAATCAGAATCACTGTCATTATTAGCCAACGGGGGGAAAATTTGAACATTTTCCAAAATTTTTATTTTACTGGACGATGCAGCAGTACAATCCGGCTTTGATTTTTTGTTAGAAATCTCACCAAAATAAATAGAATTTTTTACATTTTTTTCTTTTAAAAGAACTCATTGTTTATCAAAAATAATCAACACGTAGGTATATATACGCGAGTGTTATTTCCAAAACATGCGCGCAAGCTCCCACGTCGATGCTAGGACAACACTAAAACGAGTCACGCAGCGCCCGCGCCACCCACCCTCCCTCTCTTGCGTCTACGAGGCGTACGATTCCACGAGTACTGACATATCTCATAACGCAAGGAATGAATATAATTACAGTACTGTGCGTTAGGGACCTAATCCATCTCTAATTTCTTTTTTAATGTCCTTGAATTCAGCTTTAAGTAGGAAGCAAATATGTATATTTGTCCTACTCATACTTAAAGAACTTTACACGTTAGATCTTCCCGCAAGGAGTGAAACAACACGATTATATTCAACGCACAACGCAAAAGTCCTGCAAGAGATCTGATAGATCTCGTAATGCAGCGAACGTGTTAATTGAAAACTCCTTGGTTTTAAAAATCGAATACCATTTATTTATTTTAAAAAAGATTCTCGGTCTTGTCACGAGGTTTTGTCAAACTTGTTTAGTCGTTGAGAAAATGGAATTGACTCGAGAAAATTCAAGAGCGATGATTTATTATGACTTTCGAAGTGGTTTAACACAAAAACAGTGTGTTGGCCGGATGATTTCTGCATTTGGTGATGAAGCCCCATCCAAAACCACAATTTATCGCTGGTTTGCTGAGTTTCAACGTGGACGTGTCAAGCTCAGTGATGATCCCCGTCAAGGTCGTCCAAAAACTGCAGTCACCCAAGAAAACGTTGATGCTGTGCGTAAGCTGATTGAGGAAGATCGACATGTGTCAAATACAAATAATCTTGCATGAACAATTAGATGTAAAAAAGTTGTTTTCCCGATGGATACCGCATTCGCTCTGTGAAGAGCAAAGAGCGGCTCGCGTTACTTGGTGCGTCAGAACTCTCTAAAGATTCCACGCAGGATCCTCAAATGCTGTGTACAACATTGTATCAGGTGACGAATCCTGAATATACGCGTACGAACCCGAAACAAAAAACCAGTCACGAGTTTGGGTGTTCGAAAATGAGTTAAAGCCAACAAAAATTGTTCGTTCACGGAGTGTTGCAAAAAAAATGGTGGCCACGTTTGTCTCCAAAACCGGCCTTGTTGCGACTATTCCTCTTGAGGGACAAAGAACGGTTAATGCAGAATGGTATGCTAGCATTTGTTTGCCACAGGTCGTTTCTGAACTCGGTAAAGAGAACTGCAACCGCCGCATCATCCTCCATCACGACAATGCGAGTTCTCACACCGCGCACAGAACAAAAGAGTTTTTAGAGCAAGAAAACATAGAATTATTAGACCATCCGCCGTACAGCTCCGACCTAAGCCCTAATGATTTCTATACTTTCCCTAAAATAAAGAATAAATTGCGTGGACAGAGATTTTCATCACCTGAAGAAGCTGTGGACGCCTACAAAACGGCCATTTTGGAGACCCCAACTTCCGAATGGAATGGTTGCTTCAATGATTGGTTCCATTGTATGGAAAAATGTGTCAAATTTCGCGGAGAATACTTCGAAAAGCAATAAATACATTTTTAAATAGTAATGTTGTGTCACTTCGTTAATTCCCGAAATTTTCAGTGCCGCCCTCGTAGCCGTTTCTGAGATTCAGATTATATAGGTATATATATTAATATACAAGAATTGCTCGTTTAAAGGTACTGAATATACTATGCTTAATCGTAGTATGCATTCTTTACGTTTTCCCCCAACGACTACTGATATGCCGTATTATTGGACGGCAATCGTGCCTCTAAACTGCTTATTACCAAAACCGTTCGCTCTGGCTTGAAACGTTGAAGTGTAGGACAACCATAATTTATCTCAAAGTAAGCGACAGTATTCGTTTTGTTAAGTCTGGTCCTCGAAACACGGTTAACGTGTGGCTTAATATATTTTTTTTAATTTTATTTTTATTTTTATATGGATACGTCGGTTCTTGTTTGATATCTTACCGACGACGTCTAGGGGCGCCGAGCGTATTTCCGTGTGGAATGTTGGCGCGTCGGCTGACACTTCACAACGGAATCGACCCGCCATTGCCGGTGTCGCCTGCTGTAGGACCACGCGCCGCGCTCCTGATCTTGATATCTAAATCGACATAAATACACTTTGTAAGCATCAGGTAATCCTCCGAAGCCGTCTAACGTCCACAATTACACAGCACGTTGGCGCAAACATGCCTAAAGTAGATAAAGGATTTCTTTTATTCAAACATTAATTACCTATAACAAATTAATTTTGGACCAAAGAATTTATTTACAAAAAAAAAAATCAAACATGAAATGAAAAAAGATGTCGCCGAATTCATCTTTTCAATTTTCAGAGAGCGACAGTCCCATTTACATTTTCAAAAGATCTAATTTTCTTCCCAGTAAATACCGTAGCTAAGTCAAGTGGAAATGATTTCGTTACAATGAATGTTTAGGAGGTAATTTGGAACAAATTAATTATTTTTATATATTATTATTTAGTGTGTTTATTTTTAAGTTTGTGTAAAATATATTGTATTTCTTGTATGTGTTAATTAAGCGCGCACCGGAGTGTACCACTATACGGCGATTTCTGCGGTAAACAATACGTTTGGGTTTGAAAGAGATTTAGATTACGAGTCTCAAGATGTGCAGCGGCATTCCGTTGTGGTGTTAAATTCGTGAGCATCAAATGAGCCGTAAAGTAACCTCACTACTAATGCCAATAAAACATCTTGAAATATTGACTTACATCAACTTCTATTCCTGGTAGAGGAAATACTCTGGTGTGCGGTAATTCTTTTGGTATATATCTATAGAATTCTTCTCTTCCGCGATACCATTTGACGCTGTATAGAGCCTCTTCGTCTTCAAGCTGCCAGCTACATTCTAGAGTTACGGTCTCACCGAGTAGCACTGCATTTGGCACGTTGATTTCCAAATTATGGAGACCTCGTACTCCTGAGAACAATTATTAACTTTTAATGTAATATTATAAAACAGTGTTGGACCTCGAAACTACGATTTTTTTAATGAAAACCAGACGATGTCAAATCCGGTTGCTATGATTACTATAAACTGAACCAAATGTAATCTATATAGTTAGTATAGTACTAGATGATGACCGAGCTTTACTCGGTTTTTTTTCTTTCTTCATAAATTGTGTTTTTTAGAAATTGTATTTAAATACGAATTACATATTGATAAAATAATGAAATATCCCAAGATCGTTTAGACATTTTTAAGTGAACAAGTGAGTTAAAAAGACACAAATAATATAAATAAACAATTCATTTTCTTGGTCTAACCTTAAATCAAACACTTAACAACGCCATCTGCTGAGGTAAGTTTAGTGTATTATTGTGTCTTTAAAGCAGTTAGTTGCTGTTAATTAAGAAAAATAGTATTATTATTCGCCAACAGATGTCGGGAAGAGTCATAAAGCTGATCTATACTAATATTATAAAGAGGAAAGATTTGTTTGTTTGTTTGTTTCGAATAGGCTCCGAAACTACTGGACCGATTTGAAAAATTCTTTTTCCATTAGAAGCCGACATTGTCCCTGATGAACATAGGCTACTTTTTTTATTATTTTTTTTATTTTTATTTTTTTTGGTTTCATGTGTGTTTTAATGTTTCCGAAGCGAAGCGAGGGCGGGTCGCTAGTTATCGATAAAGTTGATTATTGAAAACAGGAATAAAACAAGATTTTTTGAAAATAAATCGTAGCTAAATCGATTTGTCGCTCCCGAAATCACCTGTATACAAAATTTTATGAAAATCGTTGTAGCCGTTTCCGAGATTCAAGATATAAGATTGGTTGTGTAGGTACTTATTGTTACCTTTGTTCTTCGAATTCTCCTCAAATACGTTTTTAGATTTATTTTGTACTAAAACAATTCAGTATTATATTATTTCGGTCGTAACTTCTATTTAAGATAATAGATGGTTTAAGGAAAATAAAGAGTAGTCTTCATTGTACACCGAAATCATACAAATGAACTGTTCAAACGCAAAGGTATTATTCAATATCGGCGGGAAAGAATTATGAAAGAAAAGAGGTAAATAATTCAATGCTATTCAATGCTTGATCATCCAAAAAAACCTCACGTTAACCTTAGTTTAAAAAATCACGTGGTAGGTACCATTGAATTAAAAAAAAAACTTCCTTTATTGCACTAGACGGGTGTATAAGCTCCTCGCGCTAGTGGTAAGTGGTCAGGGGGCTCATAGACCACTATTAACCTACACTTGCTTACTCACAAGGCGCCCTGCCGCCAGTATTTATGCGATACATTTTTTGGGGATTTTTTATTGCCCTTGTAGACTAGCCTACGACCCTAACAGATGGTAGGTGGTTACCGTCGCTCATGGACATCAGCAATACTAGGGGCTGAGCCAAGCCGCTAACTAGCGTTTTTAATACGTTTTATACATTCATCGTGTCAATATCGATCGATATCGGTCATACAATTGGTCCGTTAACGTGTATTGGGAACGTGCTTAAAAAAGATTTTACCTGCTTGTTGTATTGTAACGCCAACATCAGTCGCATCATTCCATATAGAATAACATTGTCCCATGATTCAATAATTTTTGCACACTGACACTTCTCAAATCTTCATAATAATGTAATCTTTATTAATTTAACTTTACAATTACCATTTAATACATATTTACTCATTAAACGTGAAGCAATTTTTTTAATAATAGAAAAAACAAAGTGACGTTCCATAATATAACAGCTTAATATAGCAAGCACTTAATTTGACAAAGTAGAGAGGTAAGTGTATATAACAAAGAAAACTGTAATATAAAAGAAATCCTTGGTTCCAGCTCAAAGGAGTCCGGAGAATGAAAATGTGGCAGTTCTATGTAAAGGAGCTCAAACAAATATCTCGAGCGAAAGTTCATTTTACTTGACATTTTCGTACATTCTCTCTAAAAATAATAAATGTGATCCGCGTGGATCATCAATTTGAGTGTAATCCTTTTACGATTTCTTACACAGAGTGGACGATCTCAAAATTTCTTGATCTTCTGTTAAGCCCTTTCAGGTCTAGGATACATATCACACATATTTACATACAAATTACAAGCTGCAGACTGATTTACGTTGTTTAGTGCCACAATGGTTACGTTTGATGATTTACAAACTTGTCAAACAAATGTTGACGATTGACTTCCACGGTGAAGGAATAACATCGTGTAATAAAAATGAAACCCGCAAAATTATAATTTGCGTAATTACTAGTGGTAGGACCCCTTGTGAGTCCGCGCGGGTGGGTACCGCCACAATGCCTATTTCTGCCGTGAAGCAGTAATGCGTTTTGGTTTGAAGGGTGGGGCAGCCGTTGTAACTATACTTGAGGCCTTAGAACTTATATCTCAATTACGTTGTAGATGTCTATGGGCTCCAGTAACCACTTAACACCAGGTGGACTGTGAGCTCGTCCACCTATCTAAGCAATAAATTTTTTTATGTGGGAGTTGAACCTCACTAAAAACTCCTGCCACTCACAGCCGGCGTCCAACCCCGGACCGGACTGGAGCTCAGTCGGGATTATTGAGACAGCAGGACAGGGTCGGCGCCGAGCATATTGCATTCATCCCGCCGTCCCCCAGACGCCGGACCGGCAGCCGCCGGCGACACGACCACCGGTTCCCTCGGTTGACGGGCTGGGAGCCCGCCTTGATGGCGCCGCACTGCACCTTCCCCCGGAGCGGTCGGGGGAACGCGGTCTACCATCACGTGGCTTACTATTACGGGCGACCCACCGTCCCACCAGGACCCACGTCTGGGTTCCTCCCTGCATAAAGCGGGTGGAGCCCGAAGCTCTGAGGGGGCTGGGTCACGTACCGATTAAACTTAGGTTTTTTTAGTGACATGATATTATTATTTCGGACTTTATATGAAGTATACTTGAACTTGTAAATTAAGTCGCAAATAATTTTATTTTGGCGTTTGGACCACGTAAACTCTATCCATACTTAAGTATTAATATTATAAATGTGAAAGTGTGTTTGTTTGTCCTTCTTTCATGAAGAAACGAGGCAACGGATTGTCATGAATTTTTTAAAGTAATAGTGAGTCAGGAGAGTTACATAGGCTACCTTTTATCCCAAAAACGCATCTAATTCCTACTGGACACTTTCCTTAACTATGCGAGCGAAGCCGCGGGATACATCTAGTGAGTATATAAAACAACTAATACCAGTAATAGTAAAATGATGCAACAATTTAATAAATGATACCAATTGTAAAGGTACATCATAACAGATCGTAAAATACCAAAATTCACGAAATGTGAATTGATAAGTGCATGATTTTATTTGCATTGCATGAACCTTTGCAGATGAAACATTTGATTTATTTTACCTTACCGCTTTTATGATAATAAAACGTAATTTACAAACAATCAAAATTCACATTCATCAGGAAATTGAATTTCATAATAATAACTGAGTATACAAAATTATTGTGAAACATCAAACATTCGTAACGTGGACTTTATTTCCATATTTTCCTGTCTATTTCTTTTTTTTCTTATATTCTCGTTATTTTGTCGAATTTCTATTCTTTATGTAGCTAAACTGACGTATAGCCATTTGTCATATAGTAGCGGAAGCCCACAAACTCGTGGACTGGACTCTCCATCAATCAATCACAGGGACACTTTGCCGAGAAATCAATGGCTTTGTATCAAAACGTGTGTGCCCGAAGCCTTTCAATATAGTTCTAGTTATATTCGGTTACATTACAGAAAAGGGATCTATAACGCGGGACCAAAATCACGTACTAAAATAAACATTGATATTTGACGCATGAAGGTCTTCAAAATTAATATTCATACGAACATTCTCCCTATACCTATAATTTGTAGTTACAAAGCTTATCGTTAGCATAAATACGACTCCAAATAATGATGATAAATTGCCTACATTTTGAGGCTATGAAACTTCGTAAACATTCTAATTTACGGGAGTTTCAAAAACAACAGTTATTCCATTTGGAGGGAATCATAAAATTGAAACAATTTATTTTAATGTACGTTCGCGTATTAATATGAATACAAAAGAGCTTATCATACCCGAAAACTACTCTTAAATTTATTGATACTAAACTATGAAGGTACTTAATTATAATAATAATAAATTTGTAGTGACTTATTTAGCTTAAAATTTAAAAAAACAACCTACATTATTGTATTAAGTAAAGATTTTCACATAAATATGTCAAGTCTGTTTTCTTTTTAAATCGTAGTTTAAATTATGGATGGATTATAGAGAATTAAGGGGATTATATTGGTAGAGAACAAGCATCGTATCTGTAGATGCTCCCTGCGATTGGCCGACCGAAATGTAGTAAAACATTACTAGTGGTAGGACGTCTTGTGAGTCCGCACGGGTAGGTATCACCACCCTGCCTATTTCTGCCGTGAAGCAGTAATGCGTTTCGGTTCGACGGGTGGGGCAGCCGTTGTACTATTAAAAGTGAGACCTTACTCCTCATTTCTCAAGGTGGGTGGCGGCATTTACATTGTAGATGTCTATGGGCGTCGGTAACCACATAACGGCAGTTGGGCCGTGATCTGAGCATTAAAAAAAGCAACAAATACAAAAGAAAATTGGGCTAAAGCAGAGCCATGCAGAGCCTTCCGTTTTGCAATTTGTTAAAATTAAAACACTGATAATGATGTTTTATAGTAGTAATCAATAAACTTTTAGCCCATCGAATTAACATACCGAAGATGCGTATTTTCATCATTTCTTCTACTGCTTCCTGGAACGCATTACGCATACTATTCAATTTTAGCCAGAGAATTAAAGAGCGGAATTGAGTTAGAGGTAAAGAAAATAACTGACAAATGTTTGAAAAAAGAAAAATAATAATATTAAGACGCTCGCTCTAGCGATCAGGGTTTCAACGGAAAAAGTGGCAATCTTAACCACTAAGTAGCGGCAGATACCGAGTTGATTGCACAATTTGTATTACTTGTTAAAGACAAAGATGAGCTGCTCCATCTATGACTTTTCTTCACATAAAGTATTGTCTACTCTCGTAGACATCACAACGTAAATACCGCTTCCGCCTTCAGACCTCGACTACTCTAGCCTGTAAGTCGGATCTCTCGTCGTCCCGATTGACCATGACCGTGAAAATATGGTGCAGCAACGTGATATCAAACTGATCAGTGCGTGACACGATGCGGAAGCCCGTGAACTTCCCACTACTCATAGAAACAACGCTTTGAAAGTAAATTTATAATAGGTCCGTCTTTCCTTAGCAACTTTACCGAAAGCCAGGTAGCCGATTGCAAATATGTAGATAGAATCAGACTATACACGATGCAGATTTCATTCTAAAATAATATTTCACATAAATGAATTACATCATAGATTAAATATTTATTTTACCAGATTAGTAAGTGATAATCTGATTTCAACAAAGAATTACATCCAAGCCACTTCATGGAAACAAAACAATGAGCATTATGAAAAGAAACCCTTTTTTTGTTTTCATTAATCAACCAACTATTTCTTCGTTTAGTCTGGAGGACAAAGGAAAGATTGATGAAAATGGACTAATTCTTGACAGCAGAGAATATAACGCCCAGTATTTATTGTACAAGAAGTTTCAAACATAGGTTTTGCTCTACATTGGAATCTCAACTTAGCGAATTATTGTTAACTAGCGACCCGCCCTCGCTTCGCTTCGGAAACTTAATTTATTATTGATTTCTTCACTATTTAATGGACGTTATTATACATATAAACTTTGCTCTTTAATCACTCTATCTATTAAAAAAAACCGCATCAAAAACCGTTGCGTAGTTTTAAAAATTTAAGCATATATAAGGACAGACAGATATAGGGACAGAGAAAGCGACTTTGTTTTATACTATGTAGTGATAAGCCGTGTGAAACATGATGCAAAATCCGAACTACACCTCAGTATAGCTCATTAATATTACAAATTAAAACTTGATTGAGTCAGTTTATAAGTTAATAAATATTATATACCTATATAATATTTTAACATCGTACCATCAAAAGTAACTTTAATTAAATATGAATTATAAATAAATTTTATCTAAATTAATATCGTCACACTGCTCATACGCGTCTTTTTAAATATGTTTCCATATTGTATTTGACAAAGAGCTCGAGTATTCAAACCTAACTACATGGACTTAATTAAAATCTGAATGAATAATAAGTGACAAAATTCGTACGAATTAGCTTTTTTTCTTAAAACTACTATAAAGTTAAATAAAGTCAACGTCTCGGTATATTGTTTGTACGAGGGTTTAATTAGGCACAAAACTTTGCTTTGTGTACGACAAATGAAGCGTTTATATCTTTTAAGCACCTTGCGGAAAAAAACTTTCAAAAATCATTTTTTACTTTCAAAGAACGGGAAAAATCCTGCTTTTAAATCCACCGGATTAGTCCGCGCATTTTATGTCAGTCAATGTTAGAGTTTTACTGTGTCCTTGTCCGAGTTCACGACCCACTTGGCAATAACCGATCCTCTGAGCATACATACTAGGGGTTTTCAATAAAAAGTGACACCTAATAAGTGTGACGCAATTATCTTTTATTAAATGGTGTGATATTTTTGGACGTAGTCACCTTTCAGCTTTATATACTTTGTATATCTTTTTTTTTAAAAACTAAAACTACCTTTTTAAAAATCCTTCTTCCTGAACCCTTCAATAAATCGTGTACCACAGCACAGCAGTTACTGCGTCATCATGTATGATGTTGTATCCCTAAGATGTTCCTTTAACCGCGGAAATAGAAATCAGCTTCGTGAGTGACAGCCATCGCATCTTTGGATTTGTGCCCCGGGGCATCTTGGTGAAACAAAACGACTTTAGTGCGCTTGCCACGCCGTTGCTTGCGTATTTCCTCATACAACTTTGTTATTTGTCCTGCATATAAAGTCCCCATAATAGTGGCTCTATGATCACAGTCATTTCCATCACTTGGCTGTCCCCGTAAAAACAGTCATTATCTTACCGGCGGATGAAATCGCCTTAAATTTCTTCGGAGTTGGAGATGCCGGTCTCTTCCAAGTCAGAACCTGCTTTGTCGTTTTCAGGTCAGGCTACTGAAGCTATATTTCGCCCATAATTATAAATCGAGCTAAAAACAGGTCATTATTTTGTTGTTACAAAACCAAAAGTGCTTTGTGGAATTCTCAGTTTCGTTTGTATCTGCGCGTCAGCGAAAGCATTCTAGGCACCCAGTGCGGTGACAACTTTTTTATACCCTTCGCACTTCCTATAGAAAGCTTCGTTTCTTCTGCTGTAAAACAAAGAGTAAGATCTGCCAACAGAATATTTCAACTTTTTTAATCATTTCATTTTCCAGTCACTATCAGGCACTATTATAGAGCGTCCCATGCGGGAGTCGTCGTTATCAGAATTTCTTCCTCGGTTGAACTTAGCACACCAATGCGCAACCGTAGAATATGAAGGAGCACGAGCCCCTAATGTTACTCTCAAATCTTGATTTACCAGGTCCGTAGTAAAAAAATTCAAGCAGAGGTGTTTTATTACTACGCGAACTTCCATTTTATCGATTTTTAAGAACAGATTCCGGCACGAAGCAAACAGTTGACTTCCAATTTTAAAAAACAAAAGAGAATTAATTTATTGGTTTTCTATTATTTGTATATCTAATCTGAACTATGTCAGCCCGTGTTTTTGGAACGAAGTTCCTTTTGGGACGATGCGGAGGGGTACCCTAACCAGGAAAAAACGTCCGTAATGTAAGATTTTTATTACTAATGCACACAGGGTACGACTTAACTTTGTAATACCGAAAAAAAATTATACATATTTTTTTATCATTCATTAACCACGATCTCAGAGCGCTCCTTTGCGCAATACTAGTTAACTCTTACGCAAACAACCGTGAATGAAGTGTACCAAAATAAGTTCGCACGTTACCAAATGACCGTGGGTTGTTGCGAAACCTCCAGTTTTATTTTTTTTATACCTCGAATAGAACTTTAAATTAATATTTTTATAATAAGTAGCTTCGTTTCTATCCGGTGTCCCACGACACCACACAGAATTTTTTTGAATGAGAATGTATCCCATTATCACTATTTATTGAACACCCTTTGTATGTCATTATCCACTGTGTGAGAGCAATAGCGATTCCTTTAAGTGAAACAAAAATTGACAATGATTTTTGTTAGCATTAGGAAATTGGAAAGTACATTACAACTATTTCGCGAATACACTGTATACGTTTTGCTTATGATTCTTATTTATCAAGAAAAATACAGCAAAAAAACGGACCACATTCTACAGACATAAACTAATATTTTCTCCCGTCTTATGGGTGCCAAAAAAAGAACATACGTCAAAAAAACATTTACACCAAGACTCTTTATGTCCAGCATTATTGAGGTCGCTGACTCTATACCAATAAAGCGAGCAATTTAAGCCATATTTTTTGTATCACATTGTTGAGTAAAAGACATTATTATATTAAGTAATAAATTATATGATAAACTAGTTTACAATTATGTGTCTTATCAATGAAACATAACGTTCCGTTTTGAATCAAAATAAGCAGTTGTTTGCACCAATTGGCGCTGACTGAGACAGATTGGTAGTTTCCTGCCTGTGAGTGATACAAATGTAGCTTTAATGGCTCCTAGTGAGACAAGGGTTAATTTATTTGAAGACGACAATTCCACGAGATTGGCTTCCTCTTGGCAACATTGGTTCCGCATTTGCAATCTGGTTATTTCGGTCATCCTATCGATCTGAACGCCGTAATCCGAATCAGCTTTTTCTATCTACACGCAAATTAACATCTATGCTTTATAAGTAGAAAATCACAAATGTGTGTATTTAAAGAAGCGGGAATTAAAATAAATCGATCCAATCGAATTGTGGATTACTTACTCATAATTAAACTATAGCTTAAAACGTGAATTTTATTTTTTATTTAGAGCCAGAGATTTTCCGAGCACGTCATAGATTTTTTATTGTGACTCAAAGAGATCGATGATGACAAGATCAACACCACAAGTATTTGTTGCAGTGGTGTAGCTGCTAACGACGAATGACGTCACGAGTATTGAGAACCAGCAACCGAGAATCCAATATTGATCTCGATTCTGGACTCATCACGAAAAACATAGAGACTGGTTTAAAAAAATACTATCGTAGACTTGTGAGGCAGTACGCATTTGATTTTGGTTGGCTTGTGGTTACTAAAACCCACAAATTGTAGAACAGAAATATGTAGATAAGACAGCGAAATCCGTACCACTTTGTATCACGTACCATGCATTCGGTTTTGAATTAAACTCCAGCCTCTGGTGTTTCTCGAGCTGTATGACATGTCTTTCTTGAAACAGCGTTGAAAAAGAGTTTGAAACGCTTAAAAACCGAAGCGGTAGATAATAGCTACGCTGATACAACAACAGAATAAAACATGACAAGAAAGGGAAGATTGTACTTGGAGCTCCCTGCCAATAAAATCGGGGTACAAGTACCTATAGGTTTCAAGGCTGATTAAGGCGTTCGACTTAGATTCAGATTTGCCTAATGTGATGAGATAAAAAGAAAAATATTGAATACTAAGCATAAAGAGTCACGTCAATAATGTTATTATTACAGTAAATGTATCGAAATTCGTAGTTAGCATACTTATTTCAATATTTAAACAACTATTATATCTATCTAATGGTAAAGTTAGAGTTGTACCAACATTTTGCGTCTCCATAAAAGATAGCAATGGCGTATCTATATCCCTTTGTTAAAACATTTTACTCTTGTTAGATTAGTAACTAGTCAGGTCATAAGAATTGTCACACAGTAAAAACTTTTCTTTTAGAATGCTGGCCACAAAAAAGTTTATTGAATTCGAATTTCGAATTGTTCATGAAAATAAAAATGTTTACTTTTAGAATTTTACCCATTTTTTAAATATGGAGTGGACGCTTAAAGAAGACCGTGTTGCAGTTATTGCGTTGCATCGTTGCGGTTACGCGCCAATTCAAATTTTTAACATACTGAAAAATTTGAATATAACCAAAAGAATCGTTTATCGTACCATCAAACAATACAATGAAGACTCTAGTGTAGATGACAGGTCAAGAAGTGGTCGCCCTCGGTCTGTTAGGACTCCAGCAGTGATAAAAGCTGTGAAGGCGCGAATTCAAAGAAATCCCAAACGTAAGCAGAAACTGTTGGCCCTTCAGATGGGGTTAAGCAGAACCACGGTGAAAAGGGTGTTAAATAAAGACTTAGGGCTTCGGGCATATCGAAGAAAAACAGGACATCGTTTGAATGCTCGTCTAATGGACCTGAGACCGAAGAGATGCCGCGCTTTGTTGAAGCGGTACGCGGGAAAAAAATATCGGGAAATTCTTTTTCGGATGAAAAAAAATTTACCGTAGAAGAGAGCTACAACAAACATAATGATAAGGTGTACGCACACAGTAGTGAAGAAGCGAGCAACCGTATTCCGCGTGTCTAACGAGGTCATTTTCCATCCTCGCTCATGGTATGGTTGGGAGTTTCTTATTGGGGCTTAGCAGAGGTACATTTTTGTGAGAAAGGTGTAAAAACGAATGCAGTTGTGTATCAAAATACAGTCCTGACGAACCTTGTGGAACCTGTTTCTCATACCATGCTCAATAACAGACACTAGGTATTCTAACAAGATTCGGCGCCAGCTCATAGAGCGAAGAGCACACAAGACTGGCTGGCGGCGCGTGAAATCGACTTCATCCGGCACGAAGAGTGGCCCTCCTCCAGTCCAGATTTGAATCCGTTAGATTACAAGATATGGCAACAATTGGAGGAAAAGGCGTGCTCAAAGCCTCATCCCAATTTGGAGTCACTCAAGACATCCTCGATTAAGGCAGCCGCCGATATTGACATGGACCTCGTTCGTGCTGCGATAGAAGACTGACCGCGCAGATTGAAGAACTGTATTCAAAATCACGGAGGTCATTTTGAATAAACTTTAGTGTCATAAGAATCTATGTTTTGTTAAGTTCATTTTGGTATATGAATGGTTACATAATGAATAAACTTGTTTCAATTATTTTACATTAAACATGTGACAGAATTTATGACCTGACTAGGTATATATAAGATGATCCGGACCTACGAATTTCCCAATCTAAATACTCGATAGTAAGTAAGGTCAAAACAAACACGATTGATAAATGAAGACCAATAACAATAGTGGAACTTTGAAATGGGAATATTTCGAATTATAATTAATGGTGTTGATATCACAACAATGGAACTAAAAATGAATTTACTAATTCTAAAACAAGTATTAAACAACCCGTAAATATTGTTTACATGAACGTTTCAAATAAACCAATATTCAACAAAAAAAATCCTTAACTATACTACTTGCTGGAGTCATGGTCCAGACGGCTGGCTGATCCTACGGTTGATCGTAGGACCGTCGAGGCGATTCGCCCGGTCCTTGTGGATTGGGTGAATCGTGACAGAGGACGCCTCACTTTCCGGCTCACGCAGGTGCTCACTGGGCATGGTTGTTTCGGTGAGTTCCTGGACCGGATCACAGCCGAGCCGACGGCAGAGTGCCACCATTGTGGTTGCGACTTGGACACGGCAGAGCATACGCTCGTCGCCTGCCCCGCATGGGAGGGGTGGCGCCGTGTCCTCGTCGCAAAAATAGGAACCGACTTGTCGTTGCCGAGTGTTGTGGCATCGATGCTCGGCGACGACGAGTCGTGGAAGGCGATGCTCGACTTCTGCGAGTGCACCATCTCGCAGAAGGAGGCGGCGGGGCGCGTGAGAGACGCACAATCCCGCCGCCGTCGAGCGGGGGCCAGGGAGGCGGATATCGCCCAAGCCCTGGCCCTTTAAGTGTTTCGAGTCCCCCTCACATGTTGGTCTGGGGACCGGCGAGGGGGGCCTAAGAAGACGTCGTGCAAGCTGCTCTGCACGCGTTTTACGCAAGAGCATCCGGGTGATGGAAGGCCGGCTATCCTCGACCCACGCTGGTTCTGGCCCAGCGGGGTATTCCGTAGGGTAACCCACTCTAACCGGCGCCATGTAGGCGGGCTTCGGACAGTCTGCCGACCGAGAGGACTGGTGGTCGTGGCGCCGACGACCGCCAGTCCGGCGTCCCGAGGGGGAGGGTGATGGGTCCGCACTAAACGCTTCACTTTCCCCCCTTTGCCTTGTCATGAGTTCTGTCTCATGCGAGGTTTGGACGTTGGTTGTTGAGCGACAGGAGGTTTTAGTCAGTTCGACTCTGACATACCGCGCCCAGTATCCCCAGAAAAGGGCGGAAGTCCGGCGATTTCCTCCTGACCAAAAAAAATAAAAAAAAACTATACTACTTGTAGTCATTCTTATAACTTTAGTTCACAAAACGTATAACAGATTTACAAAGGCCAAAAAATACCTTTTACTAAATTTCAATAGCTTCTAGTTTAGCAGACTAGTGTGAAGCGTCTTTGACCTGAAGGTTAAGACGCCCGGTATACTCGTATAAGCCGATGTGACGATGGTTCTAATCTTATAGGCTTTCACGATAAAGAAATAGAATTATGTAATATGATAAAGAGTTTTGTGAGCCAATCACACAGTTAGCCTTCGCTTTCAGATACAAAGCAATCATGCCTTCAGTTTTGAAGGGTGGGGCAGACTCATATCTCAAGGCGAGCTACAAAGTCGAATCACTTTTTTTTTATTGCTTAGATGGGTGGACGAGCTCACGGCCCACCTGGTGTTAAGTGGTTACTGGAGCCCATAGACATCCAAAACGTAAATGCGCCACCCACCTTGAGATATAAGTTCTAAGGTCTCAAGTATAGTTATAACGGCTGCCCTACCCTTCAAACCGAAACGCATTACTACTTCACGGCAAAAATAGGCGGGGTGGTGGCACCCACCCGCGCGGACTGTCCTATCACCAGAGGTCCTATCACCAGTAGACTTAAACACTTAACATCGGGTGGATCTTGAACTCGTCTATCCACATAGAGCAAAGAAAACGTTCACTTACACGAACCTTAGTAAAAAGCTGATACCACGCTAGTGGTTCTTATGAAGTATTAAACATGTTTTAGCCTAACGCTGCTTAAATCACTAAATTTAAATAAAATATAATATGTACGTTACGCAGGATGTTACTAACTACAAGCCGTTCGTTTCTTGAATATATAATTAAAGCAATAAGTAGCATACAACAAAGTAGTCATTTATTATTCACCTAATAACACAGGATCGGGGAAACTTTAACATTTCTGATTTAAGTCAAGATTATTGTATTACAATATATTCGACTACACAAGGCTACCGCTCGTTACCATTATAAAGTCATTAGAAATTTCAAATAGCATAATATATTTCTTTAAATTCGTAAATGTATCAGAGTTAAGCTTCTTTTTTTTCTATCACGCAGAAATCGGCGGACACCCACGCTTTGGGGGCGGTAGCCGGTGCGTGACGAAGCTAAGCCGACTAAAACTCAATGTCACACAAGGACCTACGACCGCTCTTCCCGGGGACAACTCACCGTCCAACCCCCCTGAACGGTCGAAGAATCAGTTGAACGGTCAATTCGTTCTTTTGTCGACTATTTTTATATGTTTAAGAGAACGGTCGGTTCGTTCCTTGTCGTCTTTTTGTGTCTTTTAAGAAGTCAAAAAATGTACTGCCTGTCGCTAGTCACGTACGCCTTCGTTTCATTTCTTTTCGAATTCTTGTCAAGTCTCTGTCTAAGTCTGTGTCTATGTCTAGTCGTTGTAGTTCTAATGTCCTGTCAAAGAGGTTGCACGCCACGACACCCCCGGAGGATCGAAGCGGCGGTTGTCAGCTTGGGCTTTTCAAGCTCTATCCGAAAGCTTAATAGACGGTGTTGCCTTGGTATACTCCTCTAGGATAGAACTAGCATGAGTTGGAGAATACGGTTGCACAATCATCGTGCTTTTGTCTGCCGCTAAGCAATTAAACACTCTGATTTAAAAGGACACTCAATTAATTGAGAAAAGACTTCAAACTTATGTTTCGTGATGGAACTGTGATCATGCTTAATATCTATGAGCTCAAATAACTTAGCGTGGTCCGTCGTGACCTGGTTTGCCTATCTTAACAAAATCATAGAATATTTGACAAATCGTCGTGGCCTAAAGGATAAGCCGTCCCGTTCATTCGTGTTGAAGCGACGCGATGCAACGGTGTTCGAATCCCAGGCGGGTACCAATTTTTCTAATGAAATACGTATTCAACAAATGTTCACGATTGACTTCCACGGTGAAGGAATAACATCGTGTAATAAGAATCAAACCCGCAAAATTATAATTTGCGAAATTACTGGTGGTAGGACCATCTGTGAGTCCGCGCGGATAGGTACCACCGCCCTGCGTATTTCTGCCGTGAAGCAGTAATGCGTTTCGGTTTGAAGGGTGGGGCAGCCGTTGTAACTATACTGAGACCTTAGAACCTGTATCTCAAGGTGGGTGGCGCGTTTACGTTGTAGATGTCTATGGGCTCCAGTAACCACTTAACACCAGGTGGGCTGTGAGTTCGTCCACCCATCTAAGCAAAAAAAAAAAAAAGATTCACAATCACTTGTTATGCTTTATTCAAAAATATTGAATAAGTAAATAAATACACTTTAGTAATGCATAGCTAGCAGATTTTAATTTTAAATAAATGTATTCGTGATAAATACAAGAAGTGTTCGCAAGTTGAATATCATTTTTAAAGAGAAGCTACGATTGGCACTCATTATAAGTGAAGATGAAAGGTTGCCTTTTCACGCAACGATATCAATTTCTTTTTCATCGTCAATGGTTTCCCTCGTCTCCAAATATAAATTTATATTTCTTCGGTCCTAAATTACCTCAACAGCGAAATTTGTAAAAAATTAATATCAAAGTTTATTTTGTGTTTCTCAGATATTACGATAAAAAAAAATTGTTGGGGCCTGCTCTTTTTATACAATTATGATGGATTTTGATGTTGTAATTTAAGCTAGAGCTACACGAAAAACTTCTAAATTCACTAGTCCTTCTAGTGTTTAATTTTTTAAATTTCTTATATGGTTGGACGAACACACAGCCCACCTGATGTGAAGTGGTCACCAAAGCCCATCTCTTAAAGACGTAAATGCCGCCACCGACTTTGAAACATGAGTTTAAAGTTTCAGCTTTCTAGTACAATGCCTACCCCACCCTTCAAACCGAAATGCATTATGAAAGGATTGTTCAACACCTCAAGCTGAAGTGCGTGATTGCTTCACGGCAGAAATAGGCGGAGTGATGACACCTAGGACGCCCTATCACTAGTGACTAGACAGAGGTATACATTCTTTGTGGGATGAGAAGGATTTCTTTTTGATCATAAGCCTTGTCGGCTAAGCAGGACGGGTGGAGGTAATCTTTTGTTGCTCCTAGGTTTAGCACTGATAGCGTCCAGCTGTACTTAGAGTAAATGGTTTTTGTTGGAGGTAAGATCTCTTGTGAGTCCGCACGGGTAGGTACCACCACCCTTCCTATTTCTGCCGTGAAGCAGTAATGCGTTTCGGTTTGAAGAGTGAGGCAGCCGTTGTAACTATACTGAGACCTTAGAACTTATACCTATCTCAAGGTGGGTGGCGCATTTACGTTGTAGATGTCTATGTGTCCAGTAACCACTTAACACCAGATGGGCTGTGAGCTCGTCCACCCATCTAAGCAATAAAAAAAAAATCAGAAGGTTTCATGACATCTTCGGACGTCGATAGTAGTTGTTGGCTATGTTATCCGGGCCGGAGGTAAGGTTGGCCGCGGACAAGGAGTTTACTGTACGACCCCGCTAACTCGAGGTAGCGTTCCAACGCTATCTTCAGATACTTATTGCGGGCTTGATTTTTGTACACGATTTAATTAATAGTTCGTTCAGTACGTTATTTTTTTAAAATATCCTGCCTGCAGAATACCGACACAGTCGCATCGCTTAATACGAGTACACCAGGCACCTCTGCAAGCTACTTTAGTCCATGACTACTTAAAAAAATATCCTAATTAAGCAATTCAACAAAAATAAGAAATGTTTGAATATCTATATATATAAAAGAAAGTCGTGTTAGTTACACTATTTATAACTCGAAAACGGCTGAATTGATTTGGCTGAAAATTGGTGAGGAGGTAGCTTAGAACCAGGAGAAGGACATAGGATACTTTTTATCACGTTCCTGTGGTATGACATAAAACGTGGTATAACAAAACGCAACTGATATGGAATAACAAAACGCAACTGACCGCTAAACGTAATGTAGTCTGTGGTTAACTGAAAAAAAAATGACCTTGATAAAATCTAAAGTCTGCTCATTTACCTAATGCCTCTAAGGCGAAACAAAGTTCGCCGGGTCACCTAGTAGTTTATAAAACGCGTTTTCAATGGCCTGAAACATGTTGAAATTCCTTAGAATATTGCCCGATACGCAAGCATTCCTTTTAGAGGTATATCAAGTTTTCGTTTACCTACAGTACGGTAATACGCATTGTTATTGAACATTTACATAACATTACATAACAATTACATTGAACATTTACATATATATACATATAACATATTATTATATTGGGCTGAACTCACCCATTCCCCAGAAGATGGTCGCAAAGAAGGCCACGAAGATGCGGCTTCTGCACGGTGGAATAACCTCCATGGCAACTGATATAATCCCACCGACTTTTATTTACACGTTTCTCACACTTTCGTTTTTCAGAAATCTCTCTTCACCGTTTCCACAATAATTTGGAAACATTCACTTTTAGTTCTAAAAAAAACGTCACTTTATTTTAGTTGAGTTATCTGAAACAATAAAAAACTCTATTAATATAGTAAATTCACTTAGAACACACTACACACACACTATACATATACTCATAAGCTGTTATTTAGAATGTTCAATCTGTGTTTCGCGTCACCTTATTTATGGTAAAAAAAAAGTAACTTGAATCAAACTATTATATAAAATGAATTTAGTATCACTGAAAAAGAGTTTTTGATAAGTCGACTCCGGTGTAAGTATCTTCTTATTAACAAGTTCGCATCGAATATTTCCAATAAAATGAAGATACCATTCCGAGTTTGGCTCAGTATATTTACATACATAAAGGATCAAAGGATTTCGGTAATAACTTTGATGAAATATTTATTAAGATTTTCTTCGCGAAAATCGTTGCTTACTTCAAATATGTTTGTCATAAAGCGAAGGTGATTATACGGTATTTAAACTTTAATATATGGAGCTTAACCGCTACCTTTATACAAAGATAGGAAAAAGAAGTTAGATACACCCACGGAACAAGTTTCGCGGCCGCAATTCAACTTTTTCTTATGGATTTTGTTGTTGCTTTCAAGTTACATTTTTGTATTTCACTGTGAATAAATATTTCACAAAGGATGCTGAATACTTTAGTTCTATTCTTTGCAGGTACAGTGCTTAAAAATTCTTGCAATGTTTAATAGAAATATTCTAACTATTTTAATGTTGAATAAAACAATCAGCGAAAAAACAAATATAAATTCATTTGCAAAGATCACTATTTACAAACAAAATGTATTAAAAGTGTAAAATTGTCTGCTTTTTGGACTGATCGTTACTCGCGTATTTAATAGACATCACAACGTGAATGAGGCTATGCACCTCGAGATATGAGGTATCAGTTTCAATAGCGTAGTACATATAACTGTCTGAAGCACTTCAAAATCGAACACATAACTGTTTTGCGGTACATATAAGTATGCTACTAATATAACAACAATAAAATTAAGTTTAACAGCAACCCAAACTGCGATGTTGCATCATAACATACAACTTACAGACCCCCATTACACGCCATTAATGATTTTGGTTGTCGTTAATGTTAAATGTTATTATTAGTGCTTTCGAATTTCAAACCGTTCTTGCGCACGTTCAAAAGACTTTCGGGTCTTGCAACAGCTGGGAAACGTAAAGGATCGCCGAGACAAGAACGAGATGAGTCGCAGCTGACATCTAACACAACTGGCCACAGAGCTAGACTACATTAGATTAGAAAGGTTAGCGGGATATATTTTTCGTCTACAGCTCAATTTAACTATTGTTACTGAGTAAAGTCATAATGATATCTAATGTAAAAGTATCTTAATAAAAAAACAATTTTATTTATACAATTTCATCTAGATCGGCGTTACTTTTTTTTTAAATAGCATTCGTTGGTCACACCATCTACCGCTTGATATTAAGTGGTTATTGAACGCCAATAGACGTGACAATGTTAATGTGAATGTCGAAGCGTTAGGTCAAATTAACATAGCATCTTTGTACCCGTGGGTTGGTCCCAACATCTGCAGACCGACAAGTTCCACATACCCTGTGCGCCCCCTAGGCGCGGACACCAAGTGTGAGACTCAGCCCCCTATCCAAAAATAAAGGTCAAATCAACTTATCAAAAGCACTGAAGAACAGCTCTCAATACTCCCCGCCAGCAATTAAATAACTATTTTGTGCGGGTCCCCATTTTTATTATAACTTGATTGCTTCATCGCGAAAATAATTTACTAGCCAATCGCGCCGACGCTTTTTGGACAATATCCATTTTGCATTTATTCACAGAAGATCCTTTCACTGGTCTTATCATATTGACACAGTCGGTACGTTTAATCATTCAATTTCATTCGCCCTTTCCAATACCCGAAAATACTCGAACGAGGTTTCGAAATTAAATTCTATTGTATCGAGTAGGCAAGTACTCATCAACTCTTGGGGTCACACGTCTCCGGCGCGACAGCTCTGCATTACATGGACTGTACGACTGACATTACGGTACTGATGCAGCATACAACCTTTCGATTCACCGCAGACTTCCAGCAGCACCGGCACTTGCAACCTAACCTCAGCACCTCTCAACAAGATTAACACCCTAGTTGTCTTAACTGCCTACTGATATCACGGTCAAACCTAGGCGCAACGGACGCACAATCAGGTTCCCCGATTACTATCTCCCATAGCTACGGTCTCAATGGGGGAGTAGTTCATACCTGATTCTGCGAACCGAATGGTAAACAGTCGACGTCGCCCTAAACACGTCATTTCGGATCCTCCCGATCCACTAAAGGTGATTTTAGGTAGCTTATGCACCGGTCACCGTTTTCGTCGAACCCGTCGTTTGCGATAAAGAGTTCGGCGTGTAAATTAACCCACAGACACAGCCCACTGAGCTTCTCGCCGGATTTTCTCAGTGGGTCGCTTTTCCGATTCGGTGGTAGATTCTGCGAAGCACTGCTCTTGCTAGGGCTAGTGTTAGCAACGTCCTTAGGTTAGAGTCCCGTGAGCTCACCTATTTGCTCGGTCACGCTGGCATAGCCTCAAAAGGCTATCAGCATAGGTAGGAAAAAAAAGGGAGTAATATAATAAGCGAGTAGGCAAATACTCGCACACGACTAAACGCAGCTCCACATCGTATGACGCCTACGACATATCACATGACGTTTATACAGGCCAGATTATTTTTTGTTTATAATATGTAAATGAGTGTTTTGATTATTTTCATTCAGTGTGTTTTGTAAAATTGATCTGACCAATGCAAGTAATAAAATCTCGCCATTGTTTATCTTCCGTGAACTGTTTCACATCTGATCTGTTTTGAATATTAAACTAAACTAATATTAAACTGCCAGTGGCTAAAAGCCTAGTACAAACAGCGCTTCAATATTCTAAAAAAATTTCATGTTTTTATTTTTTTATTGCTTAGGTGGATGGACGAGCTCACAGCCCACCTGATGTTAAGTGGTTACTGGAGCCCATAGACATCTACAACGTAAATGCGCCACCCATCTTGAGATATAAGTTCTAAGGTCACAATATAGTTACAACGGCTACCCCACCTTTCGAACCGAAACGCATTACTGCTTTACGGCGGAAATAGGCGGGGTGGTGGTACCTACCCGTGCGGACTCCCAAGAGGTCCTAGCACCAGTTCATGATTGTTTAATAAAAAAAATATGTGCAAGATCGGTTCGTTAATTTCGATTTGTGTTTTCATGTATTGAAATTGCGTTTAATTACTATTGTAATCTTTGTTGAGTGATTACTGGAGCGCATAGACATCGCACGAAGTCAACTGTTTAGTATCCAGTTGTTCTGCTCTTCAAACAGAAACTTTTTTGATTTGATCCCCGACATCGATTGATATGAGTATCGAATGCCCTATCTTTTAGGCCACAACGATACTAAGTATCAGTTATGCTACACATCAGGTAATTTTTGTGTTGCACTGCATGCCAAAAAACATTAGAGATATTATTATCCTTCGATCACTTTAGTTTTTTTTTTTTATGATTGAGGGATTACTTGTGGCCCGGAGGCCTTTCCAGTTTCACCAGGATAGGTGGGCGAGCAAAGGCTCAGCCAGAAGGGGTGGTATTTGCTAACAGCTACCCGAGCGCCTCCGAAGGAGGGACCTAACAGCTCAAGAGCGGCTGCTTCGCGAATGAATCTACTACCGGATCGGAATCGCGACCCGCTGAGAAGATCCGGCGAGAAACTCAACGAGCTGATTCATGGGCTAGGTTGCACGTCAAACTCTTTGTCGAGTTCGATGAGTACGGTTACCGGGGTCCCTAAGCCTGCTCCTAGTATTAGAGCTGAAGGCGTCTAATGCAAAGGTTATTGAATCTGATGGATCCGTAAGGACGACGATTTTAGTGTTATGTAAGCAGTATTATTAATTATCTGCCTTCGTTTATGTGTTTCGATATAGTTGCAACACAGTGTTTACACATATCGAAAAATTGGCTGGTATTACGTGCAGGCCCCATCGTTAGATTTCAAATAGAGTCACGAACTGGATCTATTATGTGAAGTCATTCGGTCGAATAACTGCCGTGAGCCGTGTTTAAAATGTTCGGGGCGGAGGAAAATGGTTCGGTCACTGCAATGAGGGATTAATGGGCACAGTATACCAAGATTTTTGATTTACGACCTTTGTTGGTAGTCCAACAATGTATTGGGAGTGTTATTAGGGTAGAAATTGTATTGCTGTGATGTCGTGCATTCTCTAAAATTACGATATTAAAAATTATTACACTATTGAATTTTATTTGAAGAATTTTGTTGAATTCGAGTCATGTTTTTGGGTTTTTATACTGCACTTTTTTTTTGCTTATATATTTTTAATCTTTCGCTGTGAAAGGCCATCTCAAATATAATGATATTTATTATGAAAAACAATCATGATATCACTACACTAAGTATGCCTTGACAAAGCAAAGTAATAAAATGAATACCTAATAAGGCAATGAAAAAATGTGCTTTTGAAAGATATAACCCAACTTCCAATTGTTTTTCAACTGAAACTAATTTAATATCACGGGTTTTGACTTTAAATTTTATTTAGTATTGAATACAAATAGTGGGTATTTATTAACACGCTCCAACAGTTTTGAATGACTTATTAATGTAATTGAAATTTTGTATTCAGAAAATTTATTGTTCACTTACTCGTACGTTTAATTATTTCACAGATAGTTAAAGTATTTTACACAATCACAATAAAAAGCCTCATATCGCGTTGTAGAAAATTGGAAGGTATTTCGACGTTTAAAAAAACTGAATTCATTGTTGTTTTGCCTCTTGTTTCGTTCATTGACATTATATTAATTATGTTTCAACATAAAAGTCGTACGTATAATTTTGTAATTCTATTTTAACGCGTATTAATGACAAGCTAGAGGTTTCACAGCTTACTGAGCTCATAACGTTTGTTACTATTTATAGTTCAACTAGCGACCCGCCCTCGCTTCGCTTCGGAAACATTAAAACACACATGAAACCAAAAAAAAAAAAATAAAAAAAAAAAAAAATAAGTAGCCTATGTTCATCAGGGACAATGTCGGCTTCTAATGGAAAAATAATTTTTCAAATCGGTCCAGTAGTTTCGGAGCCTTTTCGAAACAAACAAACAAACAAACAAATCTTTCCTCTTTATAATATTAGTATAGAAAACACCAACGTTATCGATTTGATCCTACAAACATTATCGTAGATAACTTAATAATACCCTTGACAAAATCTCACACAATAATTCATCTTTCATTCAAGTAAAATAAATGAAGATTAAAAATAATAATCTAGAAATACATTTTCTTTATAGAAACTCTAAAAGGCACACATATTGATGCATGAAACGAAATATACCGATAATATCAATTCAAGTTTCGCACTAACCACATAGCTCTCGACGTCAAATAGTGGTGACCATTTAGCCATAAATCGTGTAGTGAGCTACGTGCATAGCACTATCGATCTTACTGTGATTGGTTACAAATGATAGTGAATTTAACCGCGACGATTCAGAACGAACGTGGATAACGTTGCCAAAGTATTCTAAGGCTTTGCTCGACAAAACGACTGATTTTCCGGCGTGTGCTTTATGTTCTAGTCAAAAACACCTTGACATACATTTAGCTGTATTGGTGAAATTCCATAAAATATTGAAATTCTTCTTTAGTTTTGCGTGCAGCCAAATATTTTTATACGGCAGACTTTTATTTGTCAGTTGTATATTCATATAGTTACATTTTCAAACTTTCGCTTAGGATCATATTACCAATACTATCGATGAGCTTAATTCATGTCGACAAGCCCATGACATAGTTACTAATAATATCTTACATGTTCCTTGGGTAGTCAAGTAGCCCGTGGTATCAGCATCCTTTGGGAGTAAACGACAAAGGAAAGATCTTCCACCGAGCGGGTGATATTTCTCTGTAGACCGACGGTCCAAATATTGTTGTTCAGAGCTTATTTATATGAAAGCTTATGTTGAAAATGTCGTAAGCGAGATTCAGGCATCTGTCAAATATCTCATGGTGCATGATAATCACCCACTCATAATACTTTCAATATTTAACCTTTCATTTGGTCTAGAACATACAATATACTTTTTAGGAAAGTAAATTAAGTACATTTAAAAACCATACTTAATTTAGTCACGTAAAATACTTAACACGAAACAGAATGAATTCGTTATTTGGTTATGAGCAATTACATGAAATGGCTGACCACAAAAAGTCGTATGGGTTTCATGCAATTTTGTTATCGATTTAACACAATTCGAGTACGAATTTTATTTTAAATATGATACATTTGAGCGCCCTGTCTATAATAGTATGAAGTTTTTAATATTACTAGTGGTCCCCCAGTAGTGAAAATTCGACTATAATTAACTGAAATTATAAATTTGAACATTATTATGGTTCTATTTTCAAAGACTATTATACTTCTATAATCACAGATTTCGCCAAGACTACACTATAGACAAATAATAATAGACAAACAATATTCACCTATTCTTAAGTTGACTACAAACTTTAAACAATAACAAAAGTTGGACAATAAACGAAGGGTAGGTATTTATATATGTGTGCTGTGTCAAATGCATGGTAGATGTGTAATGTTTTTTTTATTTATTTAATGTGTCTTTTATGCATAATTTACAAAAAATATTAGCATTCTGCACTCCTTTTCTATATTCTCAATAAGTGTGGAAAATTTCATGCTCCTCCGTCCGCGCAATTTTCGTAAAAAGGAGTACAAAGTTTTTACTTCACATATTAATATATAGATTCTATTTCTTTTCAATTTACCGAAAAATTAAATTCACACAACACGGAATAGGCTTAAAAGTCAGAATATCAAAAAATTTCAACTAAAAATTACTTTTCTATGCATTAGATTTTATTTGACTTATATGATTATAAAATTAATGACACCTTCCGTTTATTTTTATATTATTTGCTGCACACAGGTAATTATTAAATTCATCGATAAATAGATTTTATACTATCTTTATAGTAATTAAATGTTCTTTGTTTACTTCTATATCGACAACTAACACAATTTACAGAAAAAGCTATTTTTTTTTAAATTGAAACGTTTTTATTCTCTCTCTCTAAAAACAAACAATCTCGGCATGCATTAAATAAAAGCGAACCAACAAAGTTAAGATTAAAATGAGCTAAAAATCTTCACTTCAATGTTAATCAACCACTATATCTTGCTTTACTTGACTTTTAAATCTCTCGTTTTATCATTTCAAGAGAAGCTTGAAGCACCTTAATTAAGTTATTTAAAACACATTTCGTGCGCATCCTTCAACACTAACTTAACGAAAACGAACCAAAAAGTAAAATGGACTCTATGATTACTTTAGCCCAGATATTCCCGTTGGGATGTTATGAAATGGCACTATGCCTTTCAACGAGTACCTTTTTTATTATACATGAAGACTGTATCAACGATTTTTCCGGAGCATCATTTCCGAACGTTTAGGGACCCCTTAGAATTGTATTGTCTATTAGTTCGTTTATGTATCATTTTTTATAAAATATCTCGTATATTGCTGAATAACGAAACAAATGTCTTAACACACTTGCATGCGACTTTAAGTCTGAAAAAGGTATAAATTTTAGCATTGTAGTACGGGAGTACGTTTTTCTATTTCCTCGTGGGTCCTAAGCTTCTGACCCCATGTACGCAATATATTTTTAAGGCGTAAAGTGGTTTTCATGATCGAGGTATCAGCCATTAGCACAGAGTTTGGCCCCATAATTTGTAATTAGTACAACTTCTCTTCTTTGTCTCCTTATTCAAATAAGTTTTTTTATTGCTTAGATGGGTGGACGAGCTCACAGCCCACCTGGTGTTAAGTGGTTACTGGAGCCCATAGACATCCACAACGCAAATGCGCCACCCACCCTGAGGTATAAATTCTAAGGTCTGAGTATAGTTATAACGGCCGGCTCAGTATAGTTACAAAGGGGTCGGCACAGCGAATTTTTCTATTCCATTCTCTTCTATCAGCCATCATCATTCACACACTTAATCCATGTCTTCTTCGGTCGACCTCTTCCCCCTCTACTTTGCGCTACAATTTCCATACATCTCCTAGTCATATGCCTCTCCTCTCTACGCATCACATGTCCATACCGTGCTAATTTGGAATTCAACAGCATTGTATTTCCAAGAAACATTTGTGCTACTGTCACTGTCAGTGGGGCGTGTTGTAAGACCGCGCGGATAGGTATCACGACTTTCTCTATTTCAGTAGTAAATTAGTCATACATTTTGGTTTGAAGGTTTGAACATTCGTTAAATAATACAATTGAGGATTCAACTTCATGTCTGAAGGATTGTCATTGCTAGTAGCAGTCACGTGGTTATGCCTACTGGTTCCGGTAACCGCCCTATAACAGGTTGGCCATGAGTTCTCACACCCATCCACGCAAAGAAATATGTCGATTATTTGCAAAGAGGACAAGAGAAACTCAATTTAAGTCCTACGCTCAATCGTAATCGCATAAACTTTTACACGACAATTCGCGATCACATACAGCAAGGGTCTCTGTTTTATCAGCCTACTCGCCGGATCTTGCCCCAATAGAATACAAACTTTTCGATTCTTTATAAAACGGTTTGAATGGAAAAATCTTCACTTCTGAAGAGCAAGTTAGGCAGGCTGTAAAAAACTTCTTCCAGTCCAAACTAACCACATTTTACAAGGAAGGAATTGGTAAACTGAAAGGAAGATGGGAGAAGACTATAGTTATTATAATAAATTAATTTAGTTTCATTATTTTATGAGAGTTATAAAAAAACGGAAGTTACTTAAGACTCGACCTAAGTAGTTTATACACTATAGCAAACGGAATTCACAACTTATTTCATCTTTTTTTTTTAATCCTATTGATACTAGTCAGAATTTTAGAGGGAGATTTTAAAATAATGTATTGTTATCGGTCCCTGATGCGTGTGCAAATTTTCTAGTTAATTGGTTTGTATTGAAGTCGATGACAATAACGTTCAAAGATTCCGTTGTCTACAAAACAAACACATCAAACTAATATTAAAGGGTGTTAAAAATTAACCAAAAACAAAATATGTAGTACTTACTATCCAGCTCTGGAATATCTGGAACTTTCCATTACGGCTGTTTGCAATTTTTGGCATATTTCTCGAGCCCTATGTTTTATTCTTTTTCATAGATGTATCCAGCAAATTGAGTATCATACAATCAGGTGAACTGTAGGCTCATCGGCTTACTTGACTAAAATGTAAATAATAATAATATGACGTCACAATAAAAATATGATAGCCTTTCAAACTTAATATCAAAGTAAATTAATACCGTAGTAAAAAGTTATTTAATTTATAAACTAAAATTAAAACAATATATTTAGAATTTGTGATTAATGATCTTTCATATAAAATCATTTATCGTTTCATTCCTTATTATTAATTATTCTTGGACTTATTTACATACAATTAATTTCAATGATCTCTGAATTTCTAAGATTAAGATAACAAGAGTCGACCTTCGACTACAGAGTTGAGAGATTGAAACAAAGATTGTACCAATTATTGGAACGAGCACAGTTGTCAAAGATCGCGATATTCAATAAAGTATGTATATTATTGAGAATTTCATCGTAACAAATATACCAGTAGTATAATCTCTATAAGAATTGTATAATAATGTAGTGTTGATAACAAAATCAAATCGGTCAATGAGAAAAATTACTTCAGAATGTTAATAAATAAATACATTGATTAGGAATCGAATATTAAATCTTTAACTAACATACTAAATCCCTTACTAAAAGTCTTTGTGGCCTAAAGGATAAGACGTCCGGTGTACTCGTATCTAGCGATGCACCGGTGTTCGAATCCCGCGGGCAGGTACCAGTTTTTCTAATGAAATACGTACTTAACAAATGTTCACGATTGACTTCCACGATGAAGGAATAACATCGTGTAATAAAAATGAAACCCGCAAAATTATAATTTGCATAATAATTACTGGGGGTAGGACCTCTTATGAGTCCGCACGGGTAGGTACCAATATCCCGCCTATTTCTACCGTGAAGCAGCAATGCGTTTCGGCTTGAAGGGCGGGGTAGCCGTTGTAACTATACTGAGACCTTAGAACTATATCTCAAGGTGGGGGCGCATTTACGTTGTAGATGTCTAAGGGCTCCAGTGACCACTTAACACCAGGTGGGCTCATCCACCCATCTAAGCAATAAAAAATATATTAAAAAAAACATATTTTTTTTAGTTTACTTTGATACGACAATACAGAAAAACAATAAAACGTGATATTTTTATATTTCTGTTACAAGAAAATCTAAATTTTAGTGTAAATGTTTATAATAATAAAAAAAAAATCATAAAACTAAAACCATATGAAGTAAAAGAAATATAAAAAGAAGGAACAGAAAAGTCCCTGTCTATGGCACGTTGCAATGGATTTATCTATTGGAGATATAACCCAAGGCAGGTTGAGGTCAGGCTGGCGTCTGGTCGTAAAACTCATGCCAAATCCCTATGCAGCTTGACTAGAGGATATGCTGCGCCGACCCCACATGATAATGGGATTAAGACATGAAGAAATAGATTTTAGTGGGATAAAGACTTTAGTGGAGAGATTTTAGTGGGAAGAAGCAGATTTTAAAATGAATAAAACAAGCACTTTAAAAATAAACCCTAAATCAGTCTTTGTTTACCTTCAAGGAGTCTGGTGTCTGATATGAGATACATAATTTCATCTAGTAATGTAATTTTTATAGACTTGCGGAGTATTTGAGAAGTATTCAAGAAGACATGATTTCTCTGGAGCTATCATTAATGTTACGTTTCATTTATGATTTTGTTATTTTCAAAAATGTACTCAAATCTCACTACGAATACTTGAAAACTTACCAAAGTGAAATTTTCTTCAAAGAAAATGTATTTTCCTTTGTTCCAATACTCTTTAAGATTTGTGTATAAATGTCACTGTTTTTTAATCAATATAGCAGCTCTATATTCACTTTAAAACACGAAATACAAAGAGGAAATTAACACTCGAAGAACCCGTACTAGTTTTCTAATAATTTATTCGAACATCCCGCCGAAAACGAATCCGGTCACACGAGTTGACAGCGTGTTTGTTTGGCTGAGCTCTGACAGGCGAATGACGTAAATTTTAATAAGGGAGGGTTCTCGCGTTACGTGTGAGACGTTTCGTACAGGCGGCCGCCCCCATGGCACTGGCGGAGGATGGAGCGAAATCTCCGCTCTCCCGCTCTTCCCCAACGCGCAAACACCTCGAACGGCGAACATAGCTGCTGAACATAGTGCTCGGCGTAACACGACTTCGTCGCTCTATATTCCGAGTATTGAAGCCAGATATTTCAAACAAAATTTATCAAATAATCTGTGAAATGTACAAAAAAAGATGTGTGGTGTCGTGGGACATCGGACAGGAACGAAGTACCTTATTATAAAAATATTAATTTTAAGTTCTATTCGAGGTATAAAGAAAATAATCATTCGGGTATACATTTTTTATTATGATGTTTTTATTGATAAAAAAAATAAAAAACTACTTCACAAAGTTATCAACTTTATTTTATTCACAATAATTTATAAAAATATATGATAATAATATACAAAGAAACAGCTATTTATATGAATAATAATAATAGCCGTCATCACGTAGTCTATACATTAGACATTGTATAGCCATCATACTAATACTATACATAAATAAAAAAATCTTACGTTACGGACGTTTTTTCTCGGTTGGGGTACCGCTCCGAATCGTCCCATAATGAACTTCGTTCCAAAAAATAAATAATTGATCGATTGGTTTTCACCAATCAATAAGATAAGCTCTAATAAAAATTTGGACAATTTATTGTGTTTAATAATAAGATTTGAGTTTTAATACATATTTGAGTGCTGTAACTGTTATTTATTATTGGAGACGGGTGAACGAGCTTACGGTCTACCTTATGCTTAGTGGCTACAAGAGTTCGTAGACATCACAACATGACGCCCCCACTTTGAGATTAAAGTCTAAGTAGTTATAGAATAACGCCTATTTGAAAGCCGAACACATTACTGCTTCGTGGCAGATGGTGGTACCTACATGTAATTACTTTTATTTATTTATTGCTTTGAGACTTTAATTAAATTATGCCTTTTACTATGTTGATGTTTATTACACGCAGCTATCTCTTCAAGGTGAAAGTTGTATATAAAGGACGTATTACACTAGAAGGTGGTACTTACGAGATTCGAACATGATAGTATCGATATGAGTACAACGAACTTATCCTTTAGGCCGTCTTTCAAAAATTAAAAAAGATGTGTGGTGTCGTGGGATACCGGATAGGAACGAAGTTCCTTATTATAAAAAGATTAATTTTATGTTCTATTCGAGGTATAAAGAAAATAAAGTGGAGGTTTCGCAACAACCCACGGTCAGTCGGTAACGTACGAACTTATTGTGGTACACTTCTTTTTTTTTTTTTTTTTTTTTTTTTTATGATTGAAACTTTACTGGTGGCCCGAAGGCCTTTCCAGTTTCACCAGGACAGGTGGGCGAGCAAAGGCTCAGCCAAGAGGGGCGGGATTTGCTAACAACCGCCCGAGCGCCTCCGAAGGAGACCTAACAACTCAAGAGCAATTGTTTCGCGAATGAATCTACTACCGGATCGGAATCGCGACCCGCTGAGAAGATCCGGCGAGAAACTCAGCGGGCTGATGCATGGGTTAGTTTGCACGTCGACCTCTTTGTCGAGTTCGACGAGTACGGTTACCGGGGTCCCTAAGCCTGCCCCTAGTATTAGAGCTGAAGGCATCTAATGCAACGGTTATTGGATCTGATGGATCCGTAAGGACGTGTCTAGGGCGTCGACGGTGACTGGCTCCTGCATGATCAGGATTCGGGGAGTAGTCAGCGGCGGCAACGATAAGGCGATTATCATGACGCATAGCCTTATCGAAGTATCGTTCCGACGCTGACTTCATGTATTTCCGAATTGATTCGAGGCCCAGGTCGTCGTGTAGGTCAACGTTCCTCACGAACCACGGAGCCCCGACAGCTAACCTACAAAAGCGGGATTGTAGGGATTGAAGGGTGTCTATGTGTGTGCGGGCCGCGTGAGCGAACACCACACTCGCGTAAGTCATGACGGGCCTTATGCAAGTTTTGTAAAGTGTCACCTTGTTCCGAAGGGACATTTTACTCCGCTTACAGATCATGGGGTAGAGTCTACCGAGAATAAACGCGGCACGGTCACGGACTGATTTTATATGCGGGCGGAATGTCATCGATGCATCCAGGGTAACACCCAGGTACTTGACCTTCCTAGCCCAGGGTATGGGTTGTCTAAAGAGAGTAATCGGAGGTGTGGTGGTACACTTCATTCACGGTTGTTTGCATAAGAGTTAGTGTATTGCGCAAACGAACGCTCTGAGATCGTGGTCAATGGATGATAAAAAAATATGTTATTTTTTGTACGTTATTACAAAGTTAAGTCGTACACTGTGTCCATTATTAATAAAAATCTTATGTTAAGGACGTTTTTTTCTCGGTTAGGGTACCACTCCGCATCGTCCCATAAGGAACTTCGTTCAAAAAACGTGATAATATGTTATTGCTTTATGTATGATACACTTTATATAGTTTACGCATTCTATAGTAAATATATATCCTGCAACTCTATTGGCCGCTCGCAAGCGCCCCTGGCTCCGTTTTCCGAAATCGAAGCTCTCCTAGATTGCGCGGCCTTAGCGAACATTAATTACACCCAACTTAGTCTGATTAAAGCCTGAGGAATTATCCGAATTGATAAAATTAACTTTTAACTTAGATTAATGTCCGACGACAGTGGGTAATATAAAAACACGGCCAGGGTTATTTGATGAATACGAATTTACTAGTGTATCAACTTGCTGTTAAGAGATATTTTTGCAATTACTAGTTAAGAGATCCCAGCTTGATTTTAGGGCGTGTTTAAATCTATCATGGATTCTGAAAAACAATATTAATAAATAAAACCTATATATAATATTATAAAGAGGAAAGATTTGTTTGTTTGTTTGTTTCGAATAGGCTCCGAAACTACTGGACCGATTTGAAAAATTCTTTTTCCATTAGAAGCCGACATTGTCCCTGATGAACATAGGCTACTTTTTTTAAATTTTTTATTTATTTTATTTTTTGGTTTCATGTGTGTTTTAATGTTTCCGAAGCGAAGCGAGGGCGGGTCGCTAGTAAAACCTATGTTCGTACTCATGACGTCATAAGTAAGTTGATAGTATAAGAATGCCAAAACAATAAGATGGCCGACTTTGTTTTTGTAATTAAAGTATCGTTTTCGATTTTCACATTCACAAATATCCACCCGAATAGACACTAGAAATCAAGTACATAAAAAGGTGCTAAATGACTGTTACAAAAAGTAATATCGGAGATTTATTGGGCTGCTGTTCCAAGCAGTTTTGGGACAGAGGATCTTACATTATAATAATAGTCTGTCTGATAGTTGTCTTGTGACTAAATCAGAAGAAGGATAGTGTTGAAAAGTGAGCATAAGCACCAGTCTAATATTTACGAGGTTTTAAAAAAACATTCGACTTACAAGGAAAAGAGTGACCACTAAGAAACTTTGTTGTCTTTCTGTCTATGCAACATTTGAAATAGTTTATTACTGAAGGAAGTGGAAAGGAATTCAGGACAGTGGAAGGTATTCATAAAAACTTCAGTTTTTCAGTAAAGGTAATCAAAATATTCCCATATATGATCACTCACAAATACTATCAACTTCCAGTTAATCTAGAATCATGAAATTTATCAAGACACAAGGCCTCGTACCAGAATTAAAGACAAGCATTTGAAAATAGTAACGACATTGTATTTTTGTATTTTGGAAATACAAAAGAAGACATGTTACGTTTGTAGACATGAAAGGAAGCGTTACGTTGAAAATGTATCCAAAATAAATAAAGATCGTCTCCAAAGTTAAGTTTATCTTTCTGAAATGCGAAAAGAGAATGCCTAAATCGTTTATGATCGCAGTAATTTTTGCTTTTAATTAAAACTGATTATTACAAATAAAAATCGCAATTTCTCCGGCGTTAAATTGTAATCTTAATTATAAATACTTTTACGGTTTAATCTCACGTTTATTATTTTCATTTTAATACTTCAGAATTTTCGAATATGTTATAAATGTTTCCGAGGTTGCGAACAGCTAAGGTTTTATTCGTCGAGATTAGTTTATACTAAATACAGCCAAACTTCAATCAAATCTAAAAAGTCTACGACTTGCGGAAACTTTTTTTTTTATTCCTACCTAAGCTGAGAGCCTTGAGAGGCGTCAGCGTAGCCTTAACTAGTAGGTGAGCTCACGGGGCTCAAACCTGACGACGTTGCTAATACGAACCCTAGGAAGAGCCGTGCTTCGCAGAATCTACCACCGGATCGGAAACGCGACCCACTGAGAAGATCTGGCGAGAATCTCAGTGGGATGTGTCCGAGGGTTGTTGCGGAAACTGCAGAAAATACTGAATCTAAGTAATCTTATTTTGTATTTTTTTGTATTTAGTTCTTCCTGTTGTTCTTCCTCTATAAATTGTTTTAACTTCTGTTTGTCCAACGGGCAAAGGGAACACAGAATATACGTCTAGCTTATGCATTATTTAAATTCCTTAAGTCTTATGTATTTTTGTGTGATGCATATACATATGTTTATATTTGTGACATACGCAAAATACATGAATAGTATTAGTTCTGGAAGTCCGCGAGCCTTCAGTACGAAGAGCTTAAACTTGTACTCGGAAGTTGCATCCTCAGCGCGCTAGTTTTGCTCGCACTAGACCGATTTTTGTATTCTCGTATCCCGTCATCGTGGAAGTCGTTTGTGAATCCTAATTAAGGTAAGTATTCTCTTAGAAAAATGGATGTATTGTAAAATAATATGGTATCGTAATTAAAATTTTATTGTTGTCAACGTTGAACTGTGTGAACATTGAACTAAACGATTATCTTTAAATTTACTATAAATAGTCGACCTTTGGTTTATTACCTACTTAAATGTAAATGTAAAAAAAAAAAACTAATCTAATTTTATAATTTCATAATATCACGATGAATTTCAACGTAGTCGAAATATAGAAAATTATATTAAAAAAATACTAAAAGCAAGATTAAACATACTTTAAATGTTTTTTTTTTAAATTATATTCGTACATAAAGCATACATACCATCAAGAACGGCGCGCTTAAATTTAAAACTATAAAATTAGAGTTGACGAAGAAACAAGCACTTGCAATATAAACTAAAAACATTAATTTATGTTCATAATAATTTTTTAGATGCTTAACTTCGAGAAAAACATTTAATGATTTTTAATGTTAGCTTAAGAACCTTTTAATAATTACTGCGTACTCTGAGCCAAATTACACATTAAGAATTTTTTACAGAAATAAAAAAATTAAGATGTTCGAAGAGTCTCAAGGTGATTGCCAACTTAACGTACTGTAAAATACCGACTACATATATTAATAATCCCTATAAGGTATTAGCACATCTATCTACCTATCTCAAAAAGAAAAACCGTATTTTATATTATATCACTTAAACACATAACGTGAATCTAAAGTCATACGCAAATAATACGACTTAGCTACAGTAGCTTTACATATTTCTGTAATAATGCAATTTATATTAAGTTAAAGGAATTTCAGTTCTAAAAATAACATTATTAGATAACATATTACATTGACTAAACAAATCCACGTTAAGGCAACCGCAGTTGTACCTATTCCATAGTAATTATGATTTATCCTACATACCGCTACGTGACTGAGATTCCGACCAATTCCGAATTCGGGGCATTCGAACGCTCGATGACAGGAGTAATAATAATACGTTATATATCATCAACAGGATAAATATCTACGGAATTGGATACCGAGGAAGTTGAAGGCAATTATAACGATAGTTAGAAAGGTATAAATATCAAACGCAACCAGAAATTGTGAACGTCGGATATCTGATACATTAACGCGCGTACTATAAATTATGTAAGTCAAGCGAATCGTGAACAATGTATTCATACGCTTCGATTTGATGGACGGGACAATTGTTCTTTTGTATTTTGTATTATTGCAGTTTCGATTTTTGGAACGAAGTTCCTTATGGGACGATGCGGAGGGGGTACCCGGGAAAAAACGTCCGTAACGTAAGATTTTTTCTATTTAGTTTGTTATCAACAGATGTCGCTGCACGTAAATTCAACAATTCCTGAATTACACACAGTTGATAGACGTTGTCGTATTTCTCTTGCTAAATCATACTTATTTGGCGTAAGGGATGCCGTAATCATGCAGGTGGTTCCTCCAGGGAGAGGCTGCTCCATTGTACTGCGGAGTGGTTGACTCTTACGATTATTTTTATTTTTATCAATAAAAGAATCATAATAAAAAATGTATACCCGAATAATTGTTTTCTATATACCTCGAATAGAACTTAAAATTAATATTTTTATAATAACGAACTTTGTTCCTATCCGGGTCTCATGACACCACACATCTTTTTTTTCTGTAGGAAGGCGTGGTACATTATCGTCTTCTTCTTCTTTCTTACCACTAATTTCTACTGGGTTATTGGGCGCGAATCAAATTCTTCCATCTGCGTCTGTCTTGGGCAGTCTATACTACCTCCTCCCATGTCATGGTCAAGGTGTCAAATTCCTGCTCTACCGAGTGACGCTTAGGCATCTTAGACATCTTACAAAACACTAATCAAAACAAATCAAAGTACAAAAAAATCTAAGATGTTTAATTTGTTTTCCGGCCCATTTTTTGTTTTCCGGCCCTTAATTACGATTACGCTTAATTATTTATGAGTTATTAAGATGTAGTTTTGAGGACGAGAGACGAGGATGAAGCCTTAATTATATTGTATAAGAATTGTGACACACTTCAAAGAAGAAGTATAACTGCTTAACAGCAAACACGAACGTTTGAGTCTACAAAACACCCACATTATAGTTTCCAGCTATTGCGCAAATTAATATTTTGTTCAGGTTCAATTTTTACTACACAATATTACTCTTTCACTATCTAAAACCTTAGGGACATGTTTATTAAAAAAATATTGGTACTTGTCTGTAGGATCTGGACGCCAGCGTGATCACATCACTGTATACAAGACACCGGGTGGTAGGTGCCTTACCCTTTAGACTACGACGAGTTATAATTTTATATAAAATAATAATTGAATATTTTTTCTGATGACAAAATAATTACGACGACATAAAACAATAAAACGACAATTTCAAAATAAAATTGATTTAAAGAAAACATTTCTGCCTCTCCTCGCTTCGTTTATCTCGGGATTACCGAGTAATCCCCAGTGGAATCATTTTCGGGCTGATGATGTACGCCATATTTGCGACTATGCTTAGTTAGAAAAAGGTTCTAAGCTAAATAAATTGCATTAAAACTCTTCAAACACTTTTTTTAGTTATGCCACGGCAACGGACCGAGTAGAATTTATAAAATAACAAAAATTATTTAAAAAAGAAGAGAAAATCAGGTAAAAACATCCGTGTAATTGAAGACTAAAAAAGCCCAGAGGTAACACGTCTAATCAAATAACTTTCGTCTAGGTTGAAGTAACGTGTAATTAAAGGAAAGGTCGAGGAGGTCCATTAAATATTATTAATTCATTTGTTTAGGAACAGCTCTGATGTTTATGGAAGCTATTATATTATTAATTCATTAATTAACTTCCTTACTTTTTCAAAATCACAAAATCAAGTTATATAATATATAACTACTTATATACTAGCAGACCCGGCCACACGTTGCTGTGGCTAAGGTTTTTGTTTCTAAATAACTCGTGGCCGGCTATGCTAATACAAAAAATTAATAAAGTAAGGACAATTGGATTTCACTGTATTGCGATTACTACGAAATAAATTTCACTTATACTTTAGCCTCAGCAACACGTGTTGTTTATGCCGTTAAATTGTAGCTTATGTGAAACGTTGATATTTTTAACACAGCGCCACCTATGAGATATTAATGTCAGACAGTATTAAAATTGTCTGTAAAAACTGATTTAAGGTGACTTATGAAACTTACAATTAATAACAATAATCAACATAAGAAATCATTTTATTGTTAATAAATAAATATTTCGACCATCGAAATAAAAACCATCCTATGGCCTAAGTTGGAACAAAAGAGATATTTAAAAAAAAAAAAAGTTAAAATCGGTTCAGTAGTTTAGGTGTCCATCACGGACAAACAACACGTAATTTATGTATATTAAGAGAATGTAACTGGGAGCAAATCACGTAGAACGATTAGAATTCCTTGTGTTATGGGTACCAGAAACTAGTACTTATAAACGTTTGAATAATATACACATACACATTCGCGGGTAGGTGTGGAAAAGAATACAAGCGTTCTCAAGTCGAAAAGTGAATTTTATTCAATTTAATAATATTTTTGACATTTTTTTTTTAACAATTCTTTAAAACTAAACATAAGAAGACCACACAAATGTTTGTGACAGTTTTTATGGAAGCTAAGTTTTAATAATTAGCTACCTGCCAGTTTCTGCACACTCATAAGTTGTGAGGTTGGAATTGAAGGATTAAGCAACATGTCACAGCTGGCTACAATAGAAGCAGCACAAGCTACCCTCGAAGAATGCTTCTCAAGAAGAATGGCTGACCTTGAAGCACAACTCAACAATACTGCCCCTGCAAAGGAAACTATTTCAAAAATTTCTGAAGAATTTAGGACATTCAGAGAGCTAGTTTTCTCAATGCTTCATCTTCTCCGGCAACAAATCAATGAATGTTCCCAAATGTTAGATATTATTGAGACCAGACACAGAAGAAAAGCTATCATCTTTATGGGCATTCCAGAAGTCGAAAAAGAAGACTGTAATAAAATTGTTCTAGATATTACACATAAGCAGTTGGAACTGAAAGGTATTTCTGCTTCAGATATAAATGTATGTCATAGGATCGGCTCACAAAATAAAGATCATCATCGTCCAATCCTGGTAAGGTTTTCCAGTTTAGATACCAAGATAGGTGTGTGGAGGGCTAAATCTAAATTAAAAGGTTCACCCATCTCAGTCAAGGAGTTTTTGACCAAAACCAGGCAGGTGGTTTTTAGCAAAGGTCGGCAGCATTTTGGAATGCATGCTTGCTGGACTCAAGATGCTAAAATCATAATCAAGTTACCCGATGGAAGTAGGCAGAAACTTACTACGATGGACGACTTGAATCACCTAGTTTCCAGATACCCCAAAATTATAAAAGAACCTTCGGCAGCTAAAAGCATTGAGAGCGATACAGTGAAAACAAAGAGCACAACCACAAGGCTTCGAAAGCATTAGTGTATTTGTTATAGTATGTGTGAAAGTGTCTATCCCACTGTACCTACATACATTGTTATTTTTTTAATGTGTTGGTCAGTTATTGTAATGCCATTATTTCGTAACGATCGAAATTTAAATTGCATTTTTCAATTTTATTTTAATTTGTAATTATTATTTTTATTGCTTCTTCCTTCAATTTTTGCCTTACCCACCATACAGTTTGTTTTTAGTTTTCAATCATATGCAAATTAATAATTAATGTAATCACTGATTTGCGGTGCATTGGTTGTGTACTTAGTGTTTTAATTTATAATCATCATTATTGTTATTGTTATTAATATTATATATAAACTACTATTTTTAATAACAACATGATTTTTGTAATAATGCATAGCTAAGCACTGACGTCTGATCATGTCGTCAGATTGGCGTCTGACACCTAGTCTGTCAAATTGACATTGATGCAGCTTAGTGAATCACAGAGTAAATATTAATGTAACTTAATTTGCATTCCATTTTACTCAAAGTTCTAAGTTTTCTTTTGTTTTTTTTTTTTTTTATTCTAATATTTTCTTGGTTTATTTTGTACATATCATTGTTGTTATAGTTTGTTATAATTTTTTTTTTTTTTGTTTTGATTTTGTGTGCTGAAAATAATCTGTATTGTTATTTTTATTGTTATTTTTATTATGTATACGGTATGTATTGGCTGGCGGGTGGTGCAGAGATATCAGCTTTTTGTTTTTTGTTTTTGAACTCATTGCATTTGCTTTAAGTTATCAATAACTTTTATAAAATTTGTTTTCTATATAGGATAATAGTATATATATTTAAATTGTGCATTGTATTTGTATTGCATTGATTAATTTATGAGTAATTCATGTGACGACCTTTATCTTTCTGCCAATGAATCTCTTTCTCCTGTTTCTTCGTTAAATGAGGATAGTTTTTGTTCAGTAACTGGTACTCTTGGTGACTGTGTACGACGATGTTTTAGCAAAAATTCGGGCCTACTAAATTTATGTCACATTAATGCGCAAAGTGTGCCCAGTCATTATAGTGAAATTCTGGAAAGTTTTGATAATACTGACGTTCATGCTGTGCTGATATCCGAGAGCTGGCTAAAGCCTCATCTTCTTTCCACTAGTTATCCTCTTCCTGGTTTCGATTTGATTCGGAATGATCGTGTTGATAGGAGAGGCGGCGGCGTTGCTATCTACCTTCGCAGTGTTTTTTCTTATAAAATCCTCGACTGTTCTCCACCAAACTGTTCAACCTCTGCTGAGTTTCTTTTTTTGGAAGTTTCCGTTAAGGGAGTTAAATTAGTGCTGGGTGTTGTTTATTGTCCTCCCACTGTAGATTACTTCTCCAGTCTCGAACCAATTCTGGAATCCTTAGGCTCAAAATATTCACATCACGTCATTATGGGTGATTTCAACACCGACCTTGCAGTTCATTCACCTCGATCCTGTAAACTCTTGGCTATCGTCGAATCTGCTAATCTTCAAGTCCTGCCTCTACAAGCCACTCATTGGAACAGTGATGGGAATGACACCTGGCTTGATCTAATTCTTACTTCCTCTCCCACCCTTGTATCATCTCATGGTCAATATCCCGCACCTGGCTTCTCTCATCATGACCTCATTTTCCTCTCTTACTCCTTAAGTCCTCCGAAGTCCCAACCTAGGCTTATGAGCATACGTAGTTTCAAACGCTTAAATTTAGATCAGTTGCAAAAGGATGCGTCAGAATTAAAATGGGATGATTTCATGGCCACACCTTCTGTAGATGATAAAGTGCGTATTTTTAATGAAACTATCCTTAACTTGTATGATATCCATGCGCCTGTTAGGAAGGTGAAGATGAAGCGTCCTCCAGCTCCATGGATAACGAGAGGTGTGCGTATGTGTATGCGGCGTAGAGATAGAGCTTTTCGTAAATTCCGGAGGGACCGATGCGATGACAATTGGGCTTCTTATAAAATTGCGAGAAACCGGTGTAACCAGGTGATACGAAATGCTAAACGCCGCTACTTTCTACATAATATATCGTCTTCTTCAGTTGCTAATATCTGGAAGTTCCTCGGAACTCTAGGTATTGGCAAACAACGTCAATACAGCTTTCAGTCGGCAATTGGACTGGATGATATCAATGTGCACTTTACTACAAGTATCCCGTTGGATCACCAGTCTACGCGCCGTACTGTGGAGTTTCTGGAAGGACTATCCCCTCCAAATATCGACCCCTTTAAATTTTCCACGGTATCTATGGGTGAGATCAAAAAGATAATCCTCTCTATAAGATCCAATGCTGTAGGTCACGACGGAGTGAGCCGCCAGATGATAGTGCTGATTCTCGATTGTCTTCTTCCATCGTTACAACATTTAATCAATTCATCTTTGTCCTCTGGTACTTTTCCTGTACAGTGGCGCAAAGCATTTGTGATTCCCTTACCCAAAGTCTCTAATCCGACTCTTCCTACTCATTTCCGTCCCATATCGATTCTCCCTTTTCTGTCCAAGGTGTTGGAGGCCTGTGTACATAGCCAACTGTCCCAGTTTGTTCATAAGTATGGTTTAATAAACTCTCTACAGTCTGGCTTCAGACCAGGCCACAGCACCATCTCCGCTCTCCTCAAAGTGACAGGCGATGGTAGGGCTGGAATGGAGGATACTAAAGTCACATTGTTGGCTTTGGTCGACTTCTCTAATGCCTTTAATACCGTCAGTCACGAAATCCTTTTATCTATCCTGTCCTATCTTATGATTTCGCCTGAGGTGCTGAAATGGTTTACATCATATCTTCGAGGGCGCCAGCAATCGGTCCGCATTGATGAGTCTTCGTCTTCATGGCGTGATCTAGATACTGGTGTCCCTCAAGGCGGAATTCTCTCCCCTTTGCTTTTCTCTCTATTTATCAATCTCATAACTCAGTCCCTTCAGTGTTCGTATCACCTGTACGCTGACGACCTACAGCTGTACTCGCAGGCTACTGTGGACTGTGTGTCTGAAGCGGTTCGCAGAGTGAATGGGGATCTAGAGGCTATATGCGATTGGTCTGGTAGATTTGGTTTGACGGTCAATCCAACCAAATGTCAGGCGATTATTATTGGTAGTCCCCGTTTGTTGGGACGATTAGATTTTAGCTCACTCCCACCCGTAACTTATAATGGAGCAATTATACCTTTGAGCCCATCAGTCAAAAACCTTGGACTGTATATGGATTCTGGACTTGATTGGGCGGTACAGGTGTTGAATGTTAGTCGGAAGGTTACTGGATCTCTGCGTGCCCTTTATCGCTTCAAGAACTTTCTCCCTTTCAAGATAAAGTTGATGCTTGTTCAAGCTTTAATCCTGCCCATAATTGACTATGGCGATGTATGCTATCTTGACCTGAATGCAGACCTTTTGAACAAACTCGACCGCCTTCTCAACAACTGCATTCGTTTCATTTTTAATCTTCGCAAGTATGACCACGTGTCTACTTACCGCTCCGAAATAAATTTTCTTCCTATACGCGAGCGCCGCAATCTACATGCTCTTACTGCGCTTCATTCTATACTAACATGCCCAACTCCTCCCTCCTATCTGACTCAGTACTTTAAATATTTACATTCTTCGCACGATAAGGACTTGCGTTCCTCTAATAATTTACTCCTTCACTGTCCCACGCACAACTCTAGTTTAGTCCGTTCGTCTTTCGTAGTTCAATCTGTTCAACTTTGGAATTCACTTCCTCTTAATGTTAGGATGATCACTGATCGCCTAACTTTCAAAATAAAGGTACGCCAACTTTTTCTGGAGAAACTTAAAAACTTAACAATTTGACTTGCAATGTGTGTTCTGTGCAATATACTATTTTCTTGTACTGTATGTATATGTATATGTGGTTCTATTTCTTTGTTATATTTTTAAGTTGTGTTTAAGTGTGTATATGAATATGTATGTGAATATGTGAGTATATGATAGAGATTATATATAGATATATGTGTAAATTTTATATTATTATCATGATATAAAATTGTGTACGTTGTTTGTGTGATTATATATATATATATATATATATATATACCGTGTATGTGTTTATATATTGTATAATGTAGTTTGGTTGTTTCACATTAAGTTATGCACCTACCACAAGATTCTCTACACCACCCTTGGTTGACTGGTAGAGAATGCCTCAGGCATTAAGTCCGCCATTGTACTTATGTGCATTAAGTTGAATAAATAAATAAATAAATATAGATTATAAACACACAGATAAAGACAAACACGCACACAAACCTGTTCATCACACGAATGTTTGGACAATGTTTGTGACAATCGAACCCACGATCCTCAGTGCAACAGTAAGAGGCGCTGTCTACTACACCACCGAATCAGTCTTAAGGTCAAGTAAGCTGATCTAAGAAGTAGGACCTAAGATTTAAGATGAAGCTTCCCCTAAACTTTCATATGTCATTGACTCGCTGATTATATTGAATTGATTGAATCGTTCTGGCTGTCTGTCATAAAAGCCACGACACGAATTTGGCCTAAACGCTTCGTGGATGTAATAATAGGTAACATGAGTTCTGCGACGTGAACTTTTTACGGAGACCACAACGCCCTCTCAAATATCTTTATGTTTTATGTGTATTATTGTCTATAAGCTTAGTTTAAATACAGAGATAGACTTGAATTTTTTCTTTAACTAAAGGTTATTCGGTGTCGTGTAAGTCCATGACATTTTCTTATTGAGCAAATTCTACACGAAAGATGTTTCACACCCAGAAATCACAGTTTTGTTGCTTACATAATCAACCTATTTACTCTTTTACATTTAAATATTTTTTTTATATTGATAACACGAAATGAGATCTTGTCACCAGACCAGATAGTTTTGTGTCAGTTATTTGGTTGTCAGAAAACAAAAAAATATATCTAGAGCAATAACAAAAAATACATGACTTCAAACATTCTCGTTCCCTTTGCCACTCAAGACTTCCTTTGCCTTTTTCGTTCAATTACGAGACTGGACACGTATTACGTTTCTTTGTTATCTTTGTTTTGTAGTTGTATGTGCTTGCGTATTTATTATGTTAATGATTATTGTGATCGGCAGACTGTTGGCAATATATATTAACATTGTAAATCGTTAATAAAATGACATCAATGTTTTTCTTTTCTTACATACACAGGTAAACGAGATCCCTTTTCCAGTCCTTCAAAATCGAACGAATAGCAGTTTCGCGGCAAAAACAGTCAAGATGGTGGTGTACCTACTCGTGCGGGCTTACAATATGCCTTACCATCAGTAATGACGCAAATTTTTGGAAGTTTTTCTTACACGATATTAATATTTTATCGAAGTAGTGAACGTGTGTGAGTATGTATATTTTTATTGCCATCTCGATCGTGATTTGAAAATCGGCATAGTGGCATTACTCGACACAAGTATACGGGGTAGTTTTTTTTTTAGGCCATAACGACTTCAAACGTATTTATCATAAGCTACAGTTTGCCTTACCACCAGTAGCACTGTGAGGCACTTAGGGCCTGAGTTTGATCTTTGGCCTCTTGCGTAGATAATTGAAATTTAATTAGGATGAAACGAACAAAACCCAACTGGTGATGACATGTGCCATTGATAAATACATAGGCGGCACTGAAAATTTCGGGAATTAACGAAGTGACACAACATTACTATTTAAAAATGTATTTATTGCTTTTCGAAGTATTCTCCGCGAAATTTGACACATTTTTTCATACGATGGAACCAATCATTGAAGCAACCATTCCATTCGGAAGTTGGGGTCTCCAAAATGGCCGTTTTGTAGGCGTCCACAGCTTCTTCAGGTGATGAAAATCTCTGTCCACGCAATTTATTCTTTATTTTAGGGAAAGTATAGAAATCATTAGGGCTTAGGTCGGGGCTGTACGGCGGATGGTCTAATAATTCTATGTTTTCTTGCTCTAAAAACTCTTTTGTTCTGTGCGCGGTGTGAGAACTCGCATTGTCGTGATGGAGGATGATGCGGCGGTTGCAGTTCTCTTTACGGAGTTCAGAAACGACCTGTAGCAAACAAATGCTAGCCTACCATTCTGCATTAACCGTTCTTTGTCCCTCAAGAGGAATAGTCGTAACATGGCCGGTTTTGGAGACAAACGTGGCCACCATTTTTTTTGCAACACTCCGTGAACGAACAATTTTTGTTGGCTTTAACTCATTTTCGAACACCCAAACTCGTGACTGGGTTTTTGTTTCGGGTTCGTACGCATATATCCAGGATTCGTCACCTGATACAATGTTGCATACAGCATTTGAGGATCCTGCGTGGAATCTTTCGAGAGTTCTGACGCACCAAGTAACGCGAGCCGCTTTTTGCTCTTCATAGAGCGAATGCGGTATCCATCGGGAAAACAACTTTTTTACACCTAATTGTTCATGCAAGATTATTTGTATTTGACTCATGCCAATGTCTAAAGTTACCTGAATTTCGCGGTATGTCACATGTCGATCTTCCTCAATCAGCTTACGCACAGCATCAACGTTTTCTTGGGTGACTGCAGTTTTTGGACGACCTTGACGGGTATCATCACTGAGCTTAACACGTTCACGTTGAAACTCAGCAAACCAGCGATAAATTGTGGTTTTGGATGGGGCTTCATCACCAAATGCAGAAATCATCCGGTCAACACACTGTTTTTGTGTTAAACCACTTCGAAAGTCATAATAAATCATCGCTCTTGAATTTTCTCGAGTCAACTCCATTTTCTCAACGACTAAACAAGTTTGACAAAACCTCGTGACAAGACCGAGAATCTTTTTTTAAATAAATAAATGGTATTCGATTTTTAAAACTAAGGAGTTTTCAATTAAAAAGATTTTAATATGACAGGAACAGTGGAACTATTCCATTCCCGATACTTTTAGTGCAGCCCTCGTACAACGGAAGCCATGGGATCCGCAAAGGCACTACGCTATTTTTCTGTTATAACTGGAGTCGTCTCGGTTGATTTCAAATAATGTAACATCATTAGTGACGTCAGTATCGTTGTGGAAATTATACAATAGAATAGGAACTCCAAAATAGTAAATTTGAATATTATTCCTTTGTGCACATTGTTCAAAATTCTAATGAAAATACATCGAGCACGGATGTAAGAGATTTTCCATTTGGTTCAAATTCGATTTGATCTGGATTAAGATTTTGAGAGTATTTCGAAATGCTGCCTTAATTTTATATTGGCCTTCAGTGTGTTATGATTGGTCTTAAAGCTCGGAAGCAAAAGTCAACATATTGTTCATTTAAAGCATTTTTTTGTCATTATCCTAATACTTCTACCTTTCTATTCAACTACGATCTACGACTTCTTGCATGGTTGTATTGCTACTAAATCTATCTATGTGTAGCACTTTGGCCTAAAATCCTCACTTGGTTCTTCGAATAATTCTACTTGGTTCTTTGAATAAAGGAACATTTAGAGAATGGAATTACATTCCAGTATCGGATAGGACTTTAAAAAACGATCTCTGTTGGTGGATTCAGTAGCTCCAGGTGAAAAGAATGAGCCCTGATCTGGAAGATGGTGTGTGTTGTAGTTGATAATGTCACTTCGAAAAAATCTTCAGGAACGGGAATACCCGTGGCCTAAAGGATAAGACGTCCGGTACATTCGTGTTGATCGATGCACCAGTGTCCGAATCCCAGGCGGGTACCAATTTTCCTAATGAAATGCGTACTCAACAAATGTTCTCGATTTACTTCCACGGTGAACGAATAACATCGTGTAATAAAAATCATACCTGCAAATTGTAATTTGCGTAATTATGCGTTTCGGTTTGAAGGGTGGGGCAGCCGTTGTAACTATACTAAGACCTCACTTAACACCATGTGACCTGTGAGCTCTTCCATCGATCTAAGCAATAAAAAAAAACGTGATACACACACTGAAAAATGCAATGAGAAACAAAATCCCTTCATCGACACAGATGTCGTGAGCTATATGTGATAAATACTTAAGAATAAAAATTCAATCATGCTTCAAGCTACGACCTCTTGCATAACAAGTAGTTATAAAAGTAAAACAGAAATTAGTCGCCGTAGTCGAAATCAAGATGTATATTTATTGTCATTATCGAAGATCCAGCAGACGACTTAAGCGATATTACGATTACAATCATAAATCTATTTTTATTTCGAGTTTAGAAAACAATAATGCAAATTAATTAGTGAATAAACAGTGTTACTGTAACTTTCACACGACCACATCAGTATGCTTAGTGCGAGCTGGTTAACGTTCTCGATAGCGTAAAAGTTAACTCAGATTTGTATGAAGTTGGAACGTTTGCCTACGTTGGCCGCTAGAGGCGCTGTTTTCAAACGGTGCAACTTTTACACTATCGAGAACCTTAAAAAACTCGCAGTAAGCACACAGCCCAATATTGCGAAATGAGTAACATTTCATTTCATCCTACCCACATTAATCATAATATGAGACTAATGCCTTTTTCATTTGTTTATTTTCAACAAACTTATGATTTAAATATAATTAATTTCTCCGCGATCTAAGTGCACCTTGTATCGCAGGAGATCCACATCCGCTCTTCTAATATAGGTTCGATTATGACACACAGTTCGAAATAGAACACATATTTTTTATTATTATAAAACAAAATAAAACTTAACTATTTAACTATTAAGCTATTTTTCTGCCGTGAAGCAGTAATGCGCTTCGGTTTGAAGGGTGGGGCAGCCGTTGTAACTATACTTGAGACCTTAGAACTTATATCTCAGGGTGGGTGGCGCATTTAAGTTGTAGATATCTATGGGCTCCAGTAACCACTTAACACCGAGTGGGCTGTGAGCTCGTGAGATGCGTGGATTTAAGCAATAAAAAATAAAAATAAAAACTATATTTAATGACACAGTTCTCTTAAACAACGACAATGTATGAGTGAACTTTTTCATTGCAATCAACTTTAGTTTGATGTATGAAACAAATTAAAAATTAAACCTAAATTCGAATAATGTTCTCTTAAATAGTAATGCCACTGCAAAACTCGGCTAAAGCTCTCATGTAAAAAAAACATCCCAAACTACAGTCAGTTACAATTTGTAGATTGGTTACTAAAAAACATTTTTATTTTGGTATTGATTTAATTTGAAAACCAAACTGTGGCTCTTGCTAAATTTTTTAATTAAGGATAATTTATTTGGGGGTGTTTAACGACAAATGGAAGATCTTCCACCGAGCGGGTGATATTTGCTCGGTAGACCGAAGGTCCGAATTTGTTGTTCGGAACTTGTATATATGCAAGCTTATCTTGAAAATGTTGTAAGCGAGATTCAGGCATCTGTCAATTATCTTGCGTTGTATGATGGCTACCCGCCACATCACCCCCCTCCGAGACCGGAGGTCGTGTCATTTAGTTAGCGTTGTCCGTACTGAGATTAGCTTGCAAGTGCCAGTGCTGCTCGAACTTTGCGGTGAGTCAAAACTGAGCTTGAATGCTGCGTGATTGTCGCCAGTGCTGCTCGAAGTCTGCGGTGAGTCGAGTCTGAGCTTGAATGCTGCATGATGAGGCAGTGTAGGTGCGTGCCGTAGGACCAGGAAGCGCGATGAGTCGGCTGCGATGGTCCTGTTGAGGCTGCGATGCTGGCTTGCTGTGGGACGACTGTCGATGACTTGCTTTTATCTGCGAGAATGCGGGTATTGTGGTAGCCGAAGTTCTTGATGCGCTGATGATGAAGTGTGAAAGCTGCAATTGTTCCGTCGCAGGTCACCAGTTTGGGAGGCTTAACGACAAAGGGAAGATCTTCCACCGAGCGGGTGATATTGCTCGGTAGACTAGACCGACGGTCCGAATGTTGTTGTTTGGAACTTCTAAATATGCGCTTTATCTTGAAAATGTCGTAAGCGAGATTCAGGCATCTGTCAATTATCTTGCGTTGTATGATGGCTACCCGCCACATTTATACCTATAGTAAGTGCCGTCTGTAGTGGATATGCATTCAATCATTAAATCCGTTCGTGTAGGTAATAAAACAAGGATTAGTGCCATCAGGGGACCGCCTCAACTCTCGCCCATATCCCAGTTATACTTTTTATATTACGTACCAGCATAGATTTGCTCTTTTATTTTGAGTTCGACCGCACATGCTTCACACATTTTATTACTCCTTTTCCGATCTCGAGAGAGCACGTATAAAATTTGGACTAGACCCCCAAAATACATTATTCATATTGACATAATAAACGAACAAAAACATCGCGTAACAAAAAAAATATACCCGCAACTACTATTACTGGCGTTTCAAGTTTTTCAAATAAATTATTATATACCAGGTAAATCTACGAGAATTTCCATGAGCAATTTGACTAATGCACACTAGATAAATTGATCCCGCGTTCTTTGTTATTCCACCACGCAACCGTAAAGTTAGCGCAGTGATTATTGGAACTAAACATAGTATCAGCGAACCCCGATCCCTTTTATTTGACCCGCGCGAAACTTTCAGACCGGCTTAGTTTTATATCCCCGTAATAGAAATGGTTTCCTATAAATACAAGTTACCTACATGGATGAAAAAGTACGATGCGGTTACGAACTGATTTGATTTTTTTTTGTAAAATAAAGCAAACTCTAACACCCATATCTTTAGACATTAACTGAAATATTACTCCACTCTAACTCATCCGAGGACTTTGAGACTTATTTTTGCTTTTACAGCTTTAGAGAGATTAATTATACTTTACTGCACACTAAAATATAACTAACATTGAAAATAAGACAATAATATGTACAAGAAGCGATCTTAACGTTAAAAGCAGACTCTCTTAGACAATCACTGCTATCAAACAAAATTCTGAAAAAGATACGGCAGATATTGTGCTGTAGTATTAGTAACAACATTCAAAGACATTTATCATAATAGACCAAGGTCTTCTTCACTTACTTTTGAGACTTAGTAAAGCTCTGCGCAGCGATGTTTGTTAGGCTATCATCCGTGAAGCACGTCTTCATCGTCGGTATCTAAATTAATAGTAGGTATAATGAGTGTTTATAAAATTGTTTTATACACATTTCCAATCGTAGCTTTGTGGGGCGCTACGTTAGCATGCGTCTCTAAATACCTACCTCAAAACTTGTTAAGCCATCGGACTTCGATGAGCTTAATTCGAATAAATTTTATGAGAACAGTAAAAAGTATTCCATACACTGGAGTATTTTAAGACACCGCAGCGTTAATTACAAATTTATAATATACTAGCTGACCCGGCAGACTTCGTAGTGCCTCAACCGATAAATAAAATACCTAAAATTTTGTTTAAAATAAACTTAAAACAAACAAAAGGTATCCGTCCGACGGGGGACACGTCAAAGGAAAAACAAAATTGTTATTTTTATTTAATTCCGAGCATTTTCATATTTATCTACCTTTTAAACTTTCTCTGGACTTCCACAAATAATTCAAGACCAAAATTAGCCAAATCGGTCCAGCCGTTCTCTAGTTTTAGCGAGACTAACGAACAGCAATTCATTTTTATTTATATAATATAGATATGCTTTTTTATTATTGCTATAATAAGCAGGCCAACGCTTCAATTGGGCACCGATATTCAGAACAATGTCCCCGGCATAGTATTTGAATTACAATTATTCACACAAATATGTTGAACTCCATTGAATACCTGGACACGTAGAACAATAATGAGAGTTAAACTGTTGCACTATAACAAAGGATTTCACAAAGCTTTATGTCACGCACAAAGGGCTGAGTTTAATTTATTTGAAACAATGACTGGTTAGTACATTACAAACCCGAAGTTTCCACTGAACATGATATCCGTACTAACTATGAAAACATTTAGTTCCTCGGGCTAAAGGAGTTATAATATGTATACGCGTAACCATATGAATCATACATTCCCGAGAATGTTTCATGAGGATTACATGCCTTCGAGCTCTACCATGCAGATGGAATATTATTTTTGATAAAATAACGCTACTTACTTCAAAACCTTTCAGAACTATATGAGCACGTTTTATGACTGCACGAAGAGAAAACGATGGGTACACAACTGCTAAGTGAATTCATAAAGTGTCCTACTGCAATCGTTCTATACACAATCTCTACGTACTCAAGTTAGTCAGTTAGTTAGATAGCTATTGAGTTTATTTTATTTTATTTATTGGGTACCAACATGTTATACATTAGCACAGAACATTACAGGTATCATATACATTGATTTCACACTAAATGCTAACACAATTACAGGTACCGACTGCATCCATTGAAAAAAAAAGAGTGCGTGTACTTATGTACACGCGTAAGAAGTTATACTTTATTTTTATTAAATTTATTTCTTTTTTTTTAAATATTAAATTATTAATCTATACTAATATTATAAAGAGGAAAGATTTGTTTGTTTGTTTGTTTCGAATAGGCTCCGAAACTACTGGACCGATTTGAAAAATTATTTTTCCATTAGAAGCCGACATTGTACCTGATGAACATAGGCTACTTTTTTTTTTTTTTTGGTTTCATGTGTGTTTTAATGTTTCCGAAGCGAAGCGAGGGCGGGTCGCTATAATAAATATTTAACGTTAATAATTTAATAATATGTAGTATGAATTATATTAATAATAATTTTATAATTTATATTACTAAATAATACATAGGGATAGTTAACCTCAATTGTATTCGAGCACTTAGGAAGGTTGATGAGCACAGTTTTTTCACAAATATTTTCTAATATTAATTAGTATTGATTTAAATAACTTCTGATTATAATTCAGACGCACATATAAAATTCGCACTTGTATAATGAAAACAAAATGAAAACACGTGTTTTAAATGTAGAAACTCAAAGCATGTGGATAAATATTATAAATACACAGTGAACAGAGGCGGCGTGCGTGCCAACATGCGCTACTAGCAGAGGTTCAATTTCTGTTTTTTTGGTAGCATTTTTTACGAGTGTACATGCGCAAAAGTTCACCTGCGGCTATATTCAGACTCGCCAAGTTACGTCAGTCGTATTGTAATGAGCGATTTAGTAGGCAACTTCATTTCTGTTAATTTTGTGTCACGGTGCGCGCGCGTCGTAAAATTTTACTCTTATCAATTTTTCATAGCGCGCCTAAAGAAGTGTAACTTCAAAAAGCGGTTCATTACATATAAAAAACTTTATATAACATTACATGAAGACTTTACATTATTACACATTTATTACCAAATACGCTATTACTTAATTGAAAAAACTCATTGAGCAAGGTTGTATGTAGACTTCTCGTCTAAAAAAAGTAAGTTAATTCACTAAGGTCATCGTAATTGAATAGACAAGTACACTTAAATTATTAGAACTGCAGTACATTTATGACTAATAAATTAAATTAAATTTTTAAATACGTCCCGTTATTAAATGCGTTATTTTTGGAACTCCGGTAAACTCGTGTGTCGTTCACGCTCAACGCATCGAGCGATTTTTTCCTAAAAAAAAGTACACTTAAATTATAATTATTAAAACTGCAGTACGTTTACGACTAATAAATTAAATTAAATTCTTAAATGCGTTCCGTTATTAAATGCATTATTTTTGGAACCCCAGTAAACTCGTGTGTCGTTCACGCTCAACGCATCGAGCGATCTTTCACGCCTTAATTATATATGAAGTATGATGCATGCCCGAAGTGGCACCTGTGAGGAGCGGAACGAGCGAGGGCGGGGGCAGGAGTGGACGGTTTATTTCGAGAGCATCCGGAGTAACCAGCTGCCCGCTTTAATATGATGACAGCTCTCCCCGCTGTCACTTCTGTCCAATCTCGGTAAGAATAAATTAAAATGTCAACAACGCCATTCTTGGGAAACGGTTTACGATATTTTATTTGACGGTTCGAATATTTAATGTAATATTCTTGCTAGTTGGTAAGGAGGTGTATTTTTTATCATGAAAGCAAAAAATGCGTTTTTTTTTCTAAATTTTTCACCGTTCTGTTTACCGTATGCTGATATGACAGGGGGGATGGAGGAATAAGACTAGGGAAATATAATTTGTAAGGTTAAAGGAACATCGCGAAAAGGAGCTTATTGAAAAAGGAAGAATTATTAAGTACGCTGCAACGAGGTAACACTGCCTAAGCGTGTTCACTACAAATTGATTTTTTAATGTCTTCCAGCGAGAAGATGCTTTCAACCAACCTGATATTGAATGATCATCGTAGCTCGCAAACAAGTGACAATCACAATTAGAATTATATGAAGCGCCAGTTGCTTGTGGCCGAATTATTGTGGCGGGAAACAGATAGAAGGATGGTACAAGTCAGGATCAACAATACGCTCTGACACTAATCAGTTGATATTGAAATTTTCAAACAAAATATGTAATATGTATTATTTAAGAAGATTGTTTAAGTAAGAAGATTGTTTAAGTAAGAAGATTGTTTAAGTAAGAAGATCATTTATGTATATTAGATTATTTAAGAAGAACTAATAACTAAACGAACTCTCGAACAAACATTTTGAAATTAAAAACCTCACAGATTGGTTGGTGGCATTGACTTTTCCGCAAACATAAACGAATGATCGTTAAATTTACATAAAACAATTAAGTTTACGCACGGAAACAAATTGTAAAACAACTCTTTTCACAAAACGAAACCGACGCGACGATACATATTTAACTAAAATTCATAAACAAACCGGGCCGACTGTGATTTTAATAAAACCCTTCGGCATTTCCTCGGCTCGTCGCCGTTCGCATGAGAAGTTTAACCGTAATAATTGTTTAAAATATGGCGCGCACATGAACGATGACACATCGAAAAAGAGAACGTGAACCAAATTGATATTCATTCCGTTTCTGTGAGCAACCGCCGGATGGTGTTCTAGATGTATGTATCTGTGTTTCTCTGTATGAAATATTCACGGTTTCCTGTCTGAGGTAATATTTTTATTCCTTTTACTAATATAAGAAAATTTACAATACTAAAAATAGTTTAATATTGCTAATGGTTTTGTACGTAATTAAATTGAATTACTTAGTATTTATTTTAATGTTAAATGAAATAGTTCTGCAATTTTCTTCTAAGCTGAATTTCACACAAACTGAATGGAACTCACTAACAAAATCAATGAATTTTGTCGAAAATCAAATAAAACACAGTCTGTTTCGACGCATTGTCACCGTTAACAAATTAATTTCCGTTGTCTACGCACAGAGAATATTAATTGAGTTCGTAAACAGCAACCAAACATGTTGATTTGATTCCATTCAATAGAATTCTGAGACATCGAATCTACATATAGATAGAGATCGTGTTTGAAGTGTTCTGCTCGTACAGTTAATTGGAATAAATAAGATACCATCGTCGCAGCGATCTTAAATTATTATCCTCAAACAAATTTTGTTTAACAAAAAACATATCCCTGAGGATATGTCAGTTAATTCTGGTCAGTTTACCTTATTAGTCATAAGTTGTTGTCAGTATTTGGTCAATTTGGCGATCATCCAGTAGATGTTGATCTTGTACTTCGTTATGGTTAAATATGGAACTACGAAATATGTGTAATTCGTGTGACTTCTTTCCTTGAAAACTATTGTCGAACGTCTGGTGTAGTGGTAAGTGACATGGTCACTACACAAAGGGGTCGCGGGTTCGAATCCCGCCAAGGGAAGATATTTGTATGATAAATATAAATGTCTTTTCCAGGGTTATGGATATATATTAAATATATGTACGTGTATAATAAAAATCTTACATTTATTTCCGTTATCTGGTACCTGTAACACAAGTTCTTTACGAACTTAGCACGGGACCAGTTAACGTGGCGTGATTGTTATTAAACATAAAAAATATAAATATTTCAGGGTTTGGTTTGCCATATTACCATTTATTGCGTGCATCGCTCGCTATTTAAATCCCATAGGAACCAATTTTGCTAATCAAGACGTACTTAGCTCATGTTCACGAACAACTCACGAAAGAAAATAAAACAGACAATTTTGTTCAATTTTATAATACATATATATTTATTGATTTTAAATAAATCTTTGTACTTTTTTCTGTAAAGCTTAAAGTAAGCGATATTAGTAAATAACCGGCATTAATGAAGCCGCCGTGGTCACGCGGCTTGGTAAGCTTATTTAACAAAAATGTTTCATCCTATGATCGAAATTCGATTATAATATTTAGATTCATTTTAAATAAAAAAGTATTACATTAATGTCCTACAAATAAAAAAGGAACGCGTGCATCTTGGTGTACATGAAAGGAGTGAAACTTCTTTTGTGGTGTGTAAGTATTATCTTTTTCTTTATTTTTCATACTTAAATCAAATTTCTCTTGTAATAGTTTGTCTTATGCTGTGTATAAGAGAAATGACCTAACTCGCTTTGCCCTTTCCCTCTTTCCGTCTCGCCGTAACGAATCTGTAGTGAGTTAAATTTTACTCTCAACGCGCCTAAAGGAGTTTCACTTAAAAAAAATAGACTCAAAAAAATTGCTACTTAAGAAAAAAAATATAGAAAATGAAATGGATTTGCAAACAGACGAGAAAATGGCCATGAACTGTTTTGTTTAGTTGCCTATTTGTATACATAGAGATAGCAATGGAAATTGACATACAAGTACGTAGCTACATCACTTTTAGAGGACAGTCCCAATCTCGAACCTCTCATCTGACATATTTGATATTTAAAAAATCCAACGATCGATATTAATAAAATATGTTTCAAGCATCGTTATATAGTATCATTTCTGTAATGACCTATTCAGAATCATAATGTGCCAGATTGAGGTTCGGTCTAGTAACAAACATCATAATTAAATTAATCTTAAGCAATGAATGAAATGTATTCAAATCTTAGCTGTATATTTTTTTTATTTTTGATGTTAATGCACTGTCGATTGCACCTATAATTGAGGTGACATCTGCCATGAACTTTTGTCAATTTGTCAATGTTTTGTATTGATGATCACTTTGTTGGTGCGACTTAATAAATAAATAAATAAATAAAATGCGAAACCTCACAAAAACTCATGTAACTTTATAACAAAGTTTTTTCTCGATCCAAATCCAATTTGAAAGAATTGTTATGACTGCGGCTATGAATGTCTATTGAAATAAGAATGTGAACCTCTCTTGTCGCCAAATTCAAGAATAGAGCAAGGAATGTAAAAAGCCAAGACTTAACGTAATATACTCATTGGTCGGGAAAATTCTTATGAAACAGTAGGTAATTCGTAGGCAAAGCGATCGGAAATCCCTTGGCTGTCGTAAAACTGCTAAGCCTTTCACTAAATTGAGAAACTTGTTGAAAAAGTCTTACGTGTGGAACGAAATATATAGACTTGTATGAAATTCGTTCATTTTTATCGAAAAATATTATAATAATCATTCATTCTAATGTAAATTTCACCTGTTCTGTAAAGAAACCAAAAACGAGTTCTTGGCCTTTAAGTATTTTAATAAAAATAATAGCTTGTCTACTGGCTTTGACACTTTGATTTTAGACCACAAAGCCATTTTATCTTTAAATAAATTTCAAAATGTTTTTTCTAGGAACATGCATAATAATTTGAAGGACCATTTTAAATTTCATTCAGATTTGTTTTTCCTTAATAGTAAGCTAAAAAAATGGGGTCCCTATTGATATGAAAGCCTTGACCTTCTTGAGCCATAAAGAGCTAATCATTGTGCACTCTGACGCGGGCATGGAACGGGCTTCGAGGAAAACCCCTTTGTCCGGACAGAAACTGCCCACTTAATGGCGCAGGGGTGATCGATTGCTGGACGAGTTGTCTGTATAGAGTGGCGTAATAAATATGTATTTATGTACATAGACATAATACTAGTGTTGATGATGAACGATGTGATGAAATTTAAAATAATCATCAAATTGAAACGCATAATTGCTTCGCGGCACGGATTGGAATTGTCGTAGCAGCTGTATGGACTCACAACACTCTCTGATACCGTACATATATATAATTGCCTTTGTAGGAGACAAGCATACAATCCACCTGATGGTAAATGTTTACCGTCTCTCACGGACGTCAGCTATACTCTTCGAAACCCTCATTTGAAGAAAGGCATGATATAGCGCTCAGGAAACACCATGAAGGAGAGTTCCTTCCAGGGTTGGATAATACGCACTGTCGATGAAAGCAGAGGTTGTAGTATAGCGACGATAGTTCATATAAACTGTGGAGGCGGGAAGTGCGAAGGTAAAAAGAAAATGGAGGGATTATCTCTAACAATTCCTCAAAGCACATTTATCAGATATAATACTTGCTAGCTAGAGAAATCTGCTGCCTACTCACTGATAAATCTATTAACCGCCCTTTACGACACTCACGGGAAAAAATTAATCAAACACATCACACAACTAAAAAATACCACACATTAATGATATTTATTTGTGATTAAACAAATAGGCAATTCAAGAAGTACATCACAATAACGATAACAGTTAACATAATTAGAAAAAAAAACGTAATGCAAACAAAAAAAATCTGACAAAAAGGTTTTTCCCGAAAGTAGAAGTAAGCTCAATAAAAAATGAAGACAAAATTTCCATTGTGAAAAGCGCAATCTACTACGAAACAGACTTACTAAAGAATACAAAGATCGCGGTCTCGGTACGAGTGGACGAGAAAGGAAACTATTGAGCGAATTTTAATTTTTAAAAGGGAGAAACCTTCCCGCCCTCTATTTATGGCACCTTAAAGTAAATGAAACCCGTACTGAAATAAAACTTTACATAATTATTATAAAAATACTCACGGTTACGCAAATCGATTGTTTTTTTTTCAAAAACTTTTTATATCGTCTTTGAAACAGCTATTCGACATTGGTCATTGACCTTTTTATTTAATTAAAAAAACTCTTGATTACTGTAAAACAATTTTAATGAAAAATAACAATCTTTATCTACTATTACTATATTATAAACCAAATAAGTTTGAACGTTATTTATCCTCAATTGACGTCACTACAGACTTTATCATGCTTATCAAACCGTTGAAAAGTTCAACAAATAATAGAAATGAATTAATATTCTATGTTTAAATTGAACGCTCAGTGTGTTTTGTAACTAACAATAAATTTCGTCGGCCGGTATTTCGGCTTTCGCCAAACTTATATAATTACAGATTGAACCAGAGATCCGACAGAATCTCACAGAAATCCTTTAAAGCTAAGGAAAGCACGTCCCGTCGATTCCGCCCTACTGTAATTCTGCTATAAGACGACCATAAATGCCCAAGTTAAATTGAAACGAAGAAGGGGTTAATGTTAAACGGAATTTCATGAAAGTATTAATAATACAAAATTTTAATAAAAAACAAAACCAGCTTCGATAAAACAAAATCGAATATCATCAACAAAGACGATTAAATATACATTATTATGGGTAACTCAAAAACGACTTGCCAAATCTTGATAATATTCAAATAGGATTTGAAGGTTGGATTAAAATTTTTAATGGCAATGAGAAGCATCAGCTTTCAAATAAAATAAATCCTCAAAATCGGTTGGCTTATTTTGAAAATTTTCTGAGGTAAACGACAAACATAAAAAAGTACAGTCGAATCGATAACCAAGTCCTTTGTTTTTGTTGAAGTCAATTAAAATTTCAGTAAATTATTCAAAGCCATATTTGAAAATAACTAGCTGCATTTAATGCGAGTATCGAATCCTCGGGTTGAATTTAATCAACGATTCACCAGTCGTTTGTTCATTGGTAATTAAAAAAAAACCCTTCCAGAATACATTCCGATACGACAATCAGATCATTTAAACGATTACGAACTGCTGAATAATCTAATTTATCAAAGTGGCGACTTTTTCAAATTTTAGTAGACTTCGAGACTAGTGGACTAGAAAACTATATTAGCGGGACTTTGTTAATTAATTTAATTATTTTATTTAATTTTTTTTTTTTAATTAAAACCAATAAAAAGCTAATGCAGTCATAAAATAACCAAATATGGAAGCAGCTGTTTACATTAATTACGTTACAGGCTATAAAAAAAATTAATTAAAATTAAACTACAACTTAAGAGGGAATTGTACCTTAGACAATTATGCATAGAAGATCACATTATGTCATGTGTGCTGCCATTATAGCTAAACTTCAGTACATTTTAATGTATTTGTAGGCAGATGAGTATACCGCTTACTTAACGCTAAACGTTAACCGTGGCCCATAGACATCAACGGGGCGCAACCGAGGGCTTTAAAAATAGAACAGGTGTGATTTTGTAACACTACGTAATATGAAGGTAAATAGAAATTGGGATTTAGCGTAATTCTCTCAAGAGGTCTAGGCCACAGCATTTTACGTTAAGGCCTTCATTTTTTTTCTTCCTTGATAAATTTCAATGTAATTAATCTACCTTCACCTTTACGAGTACCATTTATCTGGTCACAGTTCACTAACGAAAAAAGATGTGTGCGTATTACATACACCTTAACAAAAATATTGCGGGATTTACGCTGCGCCACCCGCGTCGTGACAAAAATAGAAAATATCTGATACCCGGCGCACATAACATACATCATACGATGACACCGACATAACTAACCACTAACAAACATTCTTGAAAATGTGGATTAAAAGAACGATAAGAAAATATGGACATTTATATAACTATACTTATACTAGTATTTTACTACTTAATACTAGTATAGATATTATAGCTATATATCATTATAGTGACAATAATATGTTATTTAGATTTGAAACTTTCAGGGTTCTATGCGTGGAGCATAAAGCTATATGCATATTTTCAAATCATAAACTATTAAGAGTCACTTGCCTTTTTAGAAAATTGGCTAATAAAATAGAAAATAGTGAGTGAATTGCCATTAGTCCCGGAATTGCCGTTATTTGACGAGGACTGTAGTAACAATTTAAAATCTATAACTTACTAGCTGACCCGGCAGAATTCGTAGTGCCTCAATCGATAAATAAAAGACCTAAACTTTTATATAAAATAAACTTAAAACAAACAAAAGGAATCTGTCCGACGGGCGACACGTCAAAGGGAAACAAAATTGTTATTTTTATTTAATTCCGAGTATTTTCATAAACTTTAAACCTTCTCTGGACTTCCAAAAACAATTCAAGACCAAAATTAGCCAAATTGGTTCAGCTGTTCTTGAGTTTTAGCGAGACTAACGAACAGCAATTCATTTTTATATATTATATAGATAGATGTAACAGTAATAACAACATCTAAATAAAAACTTCCTTTATTATATTTTACTTTCTTCTTTAATGAACTAGCATACCAATCAATCATCGTCAGAAGAGCTTATGAAAAAGACATAAGCCACAGAAAAAGATCGTAAGGTTTATACAAATAGCCATTATTAAGCTGTATATAAATGATGGTTTGTTCCAGACACACTCGTATGTTAATAGTCTCTGACTTCGTCGGTGCTTCTGGCACTTGAGCCAGGACTCATTCATAAACAATTCTAATAGTCGATCTACAAGTATTAACTTCTAACATTTTGGGCTCCATAGCTTAGTCAAACGCTTTTTTGTGTTAATTAAATGACCATAAAAACTTTTGAATTATCAAAATTTCTTATACATATCTAAAGAAAAACCTTTATTGTCTAAAACTCTTTAGTATTCTAAAAAAGAATTTTTCTTAAATGTCATTGAGTGAAGTCGGTCATGCAGTAAAAAAAAGTTTAGTTTGTTTAAAATAGGTATTAATTTTATTAAATTAAGGGCTTTAAATGTTGTTTTATAATAATATTGGGTACTTCAAATAACAGTAATTGCGTTTTCTGTTAAATATAAAATTTTAGAAAACTAAGAGAAAAGAAAACTAATTTAGAAAACTAAGGAGTTTTAAACAATAAAGGTTATTCTTTGCACATGTGTATCTGAGCAGAACTATTGTAGATGTGCAGCAAAATTCAAGCCTTCAAGTCAATTCAATGCAAGAATCCCACTAGATAATCCATTTTGAAATTCAACTTGAACACGTAGCTTTTTTGGAAATCAATACTGTCGGTGACTGACATCGATGGCGGCTCTAACTGTTGCGCCGAGGGACGTGGGTTCGATTCTCACATCGGGCAAATATCCGTGTGATGAACTTTGCTTGCTCTTTGCCCGGGTGCTTATTATCTATATAGGCTATATATTGAAACGTATATAAGTGTAGTATGTATGTCAGTCTCTAGTACCGATAGCACAGGGAGTCCTAATTTAAGGCCGGATGACCGATTTGTTTCCATATACGATACGTGATTTGTTTCCAGTTATTTATGATATCTGACATGAACATTGTTTGTCAGACTATAATTCAAAACATTTTAATAGGATGTTGACTTTTTCAGGAAAATGAACACCAAGTGAACCGACCAAATTAACAAATAAGCTTCAGTGAGTTTTGATGAAATAATATTTTGTATAATAACGTTATATTCAAGGTAACATGTATTTATTAGGTAACTTTGTAGACACACAAAGGAAATTTAATAAATAACTTAAAATGGGCACAGTGAAAAGTCATGTTACGTTCAAAAGGATAAAGGTGGGATCGACATACCTTTACGAAAGTTAATTAGCAAACATTTACAATTACATTTTTACTGTGTCTTTCAGAAATAAATTTATAGAAATACACGAATAAACAAAAAAAAAACACGGTATAATAAAAAGAACAAGATTGAAGATGACTGTCATTCGTGGATTATAAATGTAACTTTGTAGCAATTAACAAAATTAAATTGTATGCACAACGTTGTATTTTGAATACATTTTTGAAGTCGTCATGGCCTGCAATATCAGAGACCGTGTGCATTCGTATCGAGCAATGCGACTGTGTCGGTGTTCAAATCCCGCAGGCAGATATCGATTTTTCTAATGAAATTCATACTTAATAAACGTTCACGATTGACTTCCACGGGGAAGGAGTAGCAAGTAAAAATCAAACCTGCAAAATTATAAGTTGCCTAATTACTTGTGGAGGGACGCCTCGTGTGTCCGTACGGGTAGGTACCACCACCCTGCCTCTTTCTGCCGTAAAGCAGTAATGCGCTTATTTCAGTTTGATGGGTGAGGCAACCGTTGTACTTTAAAAAATTGAGGCACAGAACTCATGTCTCAAAGTAGATGGCGGCATTTACGTTTTTGATATCCGATAGCCACTTAACACCAGGTGAATTCGTGAAAAATTATAAATGCACACTCATTCTTGTACGCATATTATTATAACAAGATCATTGACTACCAGGTGTGAATTGTTGATTGAAAACCCGTATGACAGCGCATTAATGGTAGGCAGCGACTTGGCTCTGCCCCTGGCATTGCTGACGTCCATGAGCGACAGTAACCACTCACCATCAGGTAAAAAAAAAAAAAAAAAAAAAAACAAACGTGTGGCACTCGGGAACTGCCGCGGCATGATTTATCAACTTATGCAATTATAATTAGACAATGATAATTTAATATTAAAACAATAATAAAACAAGACCACGCTATATTAAACATTAATAAAAGCAAAACATTCACTGTCCCCTTCACACTCATAAGCTAGACCGCGCGAGAGAGAGATGGGCAGACTTTTCATGATGCGCATGCAGTGTGACGTCACGCCAAGCGCTTATTCACAAACACTACATAAGCGCAACGTGTAAATGTGTTGAACGCGAGCTACATAGTAGGCGTAGTGGGGGTGTCAGGTTATTTTCGTTACGGAATTCGGCGGATTCAGTCGCCGCGCTCAAAAGCCGCGATAAAATCTATGAAATAGCTTAAAAATGAAAATTTTGGCACCCGCTTTAAGATATGAGGTGCAAGTAACAATTGTATCGATTTCTTAATTAATCAATAAAAGCGTCGGTCCTTCCATTATAATAATTTTCATCGAACACGTTCGAATTTTATTTGCCGAAGCGAGCTCGTGTAATGCGTTAAACTGTTACGGAATCGAGTAGAATCGTAATTAACACCTGCGCGTTCATCGGGTTAAACGGGAAGTAACAAATCAAAACCCTCCTTCTCCGACGAACGAAGGATTTAGCTGCCGCTAAATGCGTTCTGTGTTATGTTAAATGATTTAAGACGAATTTGTTTGAAAACATTTAATTAAATTTTCATTGATTTATTTTGTTAATAAAATATATGGAAAGGCTGTTTCAGGGCTCACGCAGTCCATCTAGAGACGAGTTTGAAGTTTATAAGTTGAGTTAAATGAGCTAAGTCAACCCCAATGCTTTGCTAATACCTTCTCTGTGGTATTCATACGTCTCAGATTAAGGGTTTAGGTAAAGAAACTGTTCCAATATATTTCCTTGGAAATTGGTGTTACAATGTGATGCCCATGGGCTTCAGTGCTTACTACTTCACATCAATTGGGCGTTGAGCTTGCTCACTAATTAATTCAATTTAGAAAAAAATCACCAAAATTAGCACAGAGAGACATAGAGATTCAAAAATAATTCTCGTATTTCGAACCCTTTTTAATGATGAGATATAGCTTAGACTGCTTTTGATTAGGTAAGCACACTAAAACGTAGCGCAAACTTATCTGAAAACAACAACCTAATCAGTACACGGTTCAAGCTCAAATGACTCACGCATGGCTGAATAAAACGCGAACGATGCATTGCTAAGTTAAAAAAAAATAACTTTACCACATCAACCACAAAAGCGCGAACGTGTATTCTGAGATAACTCAGAAAATCAAGTGGAACACGGCGTGTTAAAACTTATTTGAAACCGTAACTACCCGAGGCTTTTACCTTCAGACGAAAAATATGAGATTGCACTTACGTTTGAAGTACGTATCTATGTATGTATGTATGAAAACTTTAGTGTATTTGCCGGTTACCCTTTGTTCACTTTAGTGTGTTGTTATTGAATGAGGCTTTGAATTAGTTTAGAATGGCAAAAGATGTTGATTTAAGTGTGTGTTTGTAAAATAAACGATGGTAAATCAGTCTCGAGTTAACAGACGGAATTCTTAGTAACGTTAATAGTTCATGCAGAACAAGGTTTCATTACAGTTTATTTGGTTAAGGGACTTTGAAAAAAAAAAAAACAATTTTGATAAATAAAAATTGTAATGTGTACGTAATAAATTAATTATAATTGATTCAGTTGTAAATTTGTTCAGATTATAACTTAATCAATGGATAGCTTGTGTCTGATGTTTAGAAAAGCAACAAGTACGAAAAATAAATTAAAAATAGACGCTGGCTGATTATGAATAATAATTAAAATATATTCTGATTGGCTTTACCAGATTAGCGTTTCAATAAAATATATATCCATACTTAATATTATAAATACGATAGTGAATTTGTTTGTTTATTTCACGCCTTAAACACTGAACTAATCCTGTTGAAATTATGTGAACACCTTGTCAGGGGCACAGAAAGAGACACAGGGCTTCTTCCTGTAAAAAAGTGCCATGACCGAGGGTGATTGTTGTTTTTTTTTTTTTTTTTATTGCTTAGATGGGTGGACGAGCTCACAGCCCACCTGGTGTTAAGTGGTTACTGGAGCCCATAGACATCCACAACGTAAATGCGCCACCCACCTTGAGATACAAGTTCTAAGGTCTCAAGTATAGTTACAACGGCTGCCCCACCCTTCAAACCGAAACGCATTACTACTTCACGGCAGAAATAGGCAGGGTGGTGGTACCCAACCGCGCGGACTCACAAGAGGTCCTACCACCAGTAAAATTTCCAGTTGTTCCAATATTAACGCGAGTGAAACCGCTTTAATCGTGTACACTATTTTCTTAACGCTTTAATTATAAACTACAATCAACAACGTCGTACGTCGTAACTTAATAACGATGTAGGTATATGACCCTACAGAAATTTGTAAAATAATTTCATAATTATATATTTATTTTATTATTATATAGTAGAAAAACTATTAAAAAACGCTCAAATAGCAAATTGAACTAAAAATCTTTTTCATCCTAATTCTCCTGGAAACTTATTTACTTTTTTTTTTCTCCTACCTATGCTGATAGCCTTGAGAGGGTATTTCAGCTTCTCCTTGGCGTGTAGATATGAGCGCATGGGGCTCAGACCGGAAGTGTTGCTACCATCAGATCGGAAACGCGACCCACTGAGAAGATCCGGCGAGAAACTCCGTAGGAATACTTACTAAAATTGTAGTACTGTCATCGGAAATTCGTAAATGTTTTAAATTGATCGGATTGCTCGGAGTCTATGTCAAACACTTCGGAAGAACCCATTAGACAACACAGGCAGGTCTAAGTAATAAAATGTTAAAAAACGTCGTGATACAGTAAAACTAAGTAGACATAGAACACAAAGACCTTTACAAAGGAAACTTTACACCGTGCGGTAGCTCTCCAACTGTAAGAATGTGTCATGGACTATTTAATTTCATGGATTGTTGACTTCCCTTCTTGTAAAATGATACGCTGTAGGGATACCTTCAACAGAACGGAACTAAGTCACGTAACTGAACTTCTTAGCACTCTTTAATGTGTTTACATAATATGTTATTGTTAATAACAACAAAAAACTATTAAAAGTGACATCGATTTAAGTCTTACCTTCTCCATTATTTTTATTTTAGTATCCTTCATAGAATTAGGCATGACTTAAATATCTATTTTGGAAGTAGAAATGTAAGCCAGCGCAGGTCCTTGTCTCATTTCTGACGGAAAGCATTTTAGTTTTTCGATCTGTGTGCTTAGTGCGAGTTTTTAACGTTCTCGTTAACTAACTAACGCTAACGTTACGCCTACGTTTGCCGCTAGGGGCGCTGTTCCAATTGCATACAAATTTGAGTTAACTTTTACGCTATCGAGAACGTTAAAACACTCGCACTAAGCACACTAAATGTCAAGGCGCATGGCAAGACTATTGAAACTCTCTCTTCGTATCTTAAGGTGAACGTCGGTGCTCGCTTTGAATTAATTCTTCGGTAAGCACTTAACACAATATTGACTTCGTGTATTCACATTAATTATATTTATTAAATACATGTATATCTATTTTTAAATAGGTTATAGAGACCATAAAAATCATTGCGTTCCTTTTTCCCTCAGTTTGTCAAGCGTATACTTATTTTTGTTTCCAGTTTTTTTTTTTGTTACAAAATTGAATACTTAAAAATAAGTCAAAGTGCGAAGGTCGAACTTTGATCAATGGACACATATCGTATTGTTAATGAAGGAAACGATTCAAAACAATCAGTGGGCATTAAAAACTCTAAATTTTCTGGATCGAATTAAAGTAATAGGTTCAGAAAGACGTTCAATCTCTTTTACCCACATAAAAAGTAATCTTTAATTACTTGCGAAGCATGATTTCGGCATTTCGACACAAACGTCAGACAATGGCCCGCAAATGTATTTAACTGTTTCAGCAAAAGGAGGTTAATGTTTTCAATAGAACTCTATGTAAATGCTGTCCATTGTTTCAGACCCCGTTCTAGCTGTTATCTGACCATCTATAGGACCATTAGGCCTTTATGTACCTGAGCCTTAACCGAGCTTTCATTAACTTACTCGGAGATTGTTGACCTGAGATTACATTTCTCTTTAAGTAGATAGATACAAATAATATTATGACGCGCTCCCTTCGACTTATCATATCTATTATAATATAATCATCTATATGTGTATAAATCAGTTGCCAAATATATAATGGAGCATCAGTCGAGAAAGACTGGAGCGATTTTCCCAATTTCTTTTTCGTTGTGTTTTTTTGTCAAGATAAGCTTTGTGACACATTATTTTTAGAAAATCCACCAAATTTTTTTCATACTATTAGTGAGAGTCACAACGGAGGTTAATCGCTTTCACTAATTATAAATGCAAATATTTTATTTCGGCAGGTTCTTAATCATTACGTATCTCTTAAAATTTCTCTTGATAAGTAAACGATTTCTTCAATCACCTCTTTTGTGCAGTTACAGAAATCACGACGCATCGAAATCTGAATTATAGTTTGATTCGGTATTGATCATTTATAATGTAATAATAATAAAACTAACGTAACACTGGTTTCTATATCAGGCCACAAAACCAACTGGATAACGAAACTTTCTTAAGCTGTAGGTCGAATTTTTTCGCTAACAAATCGTGCACCAACACAACTATCGAAGCATTGATAGTTCAATAAACGCGCCACATAGCGGTAGTCTGGTGGATCAAGTCTAAATAATAGTAAAATAACACTAATGTGCTATAGATAATAATAATTTAAATATTAAAAATCCACGAAGTCTCGCTGTCACTATTTAATTTGAAAATTATAGTTTGCTTTCTGATAAGTTAAAACTCCGCGATTCAATCAGAGGCGGGCTATCCTGAACCTAATTAAACAAGCCGCGCCCATTCCCCGCATCCGCTCCCGCTTCTACTCCCGCTACCGCTACCCCACCATCCGGCCTTCCTTCTGTTCCACTAGCCTAAATAAATTATCTCGGATTTAAATAAATCATACCCATTAAATATTACTCTCCTCGCTTTCGAATAACGAGTAAATAGATACTAGATTAATTGTTATAAGTTACAGCGAGCAATTAATTCTGCCTTATTCAAGATTTCATATTGAAATACTCTTGTTCGGAATTGCTTTGATAGACAAAGCCCAATTAAAAATTTCACTGAGTTTTTTTGTTTTATAGCTTAGATGGGTGGACGAGCTCACAGCCCACGCCCATAGACATCTACAACGTAAATGCGCCACCCACCTTGAGATATAAGTTCTAAGGTCTCAGTATAGTTACAACGGCTGCCCCACCCTTCAAACCGAAACGAATTACTGCTTCACGGCAGAAATAGGCAGGGTGATGGTACCCCTATCCGCGCGGACTCACCAGAGGTCCTACCACCAGTAAGATAGTAGTAGAGATAAAAGTAATAGAGGTATAACTAATATAAATATGTTAATGGTTGTTGCACTATTTGCTAAATGGATAAGTCATAGGAATAATTAAAAGATAAACTTATTAGGTCGTGTTGTAAGGCGCCACCAAGAGCCGTGAAGCAGTCGTGACTTCTTACGACACTACAAAATAACATTCAACTCTTATTAACTTTATTTAGCATTTTTAAGGAACATAAAACGCGTTGCTTAGAATGAATTACCGTAGGAAACGTCCGTCGCCGGAAGCTTATTTTTGCTTCATATTCTTAGTGACAGCTTCCGCAATGTGTCACTAATTTCGGAGTCGTCTTTGTTATGTCATAAAAACAATACCATAAATTGTATTTGAACAAATACATTAAAATAACTTTTGATTATATTCTGTGTATTATACAATAATGCTGTGTAAAATACAATAATTGAGACTTCGAATTCATGTCTCAAGATGGGTGGCTGCATTCGATTGTTCACCAAATTAAACAATAAACAATTACAAAGCTCGCTGCTCGCTCGCTAAATCGCTTTTTTATTTTCTTAAAATAGCTTTAGATGTTTTTTTTATTGCTTATATGGGTGGACGAGCTCACAGCCCACCTGGTGTTTTTTAATTTTTTTTATTGCTTAAATGAGTGGACGAGCTCACATCCCACCTGGTGTTAACCCACCTTGAGATATAAGTTCTAAGGTCTCAGTATAGTTACAACGGCTGTCCCACCCTTCAAACCGAAACGCATTACTGCTTCACGGCAGAAATAGGCAGGGGGGTGTTACCTACCTGCGCGGACTCACAAGAGGTCCTACCACCAGTAAATATGCTTTATGATTTTTTATCGTTCATCGTCTGAAATCTGTTGAAATGCATAATTAATACATATTAGTTTTGTAAATTGATCACGATTGGCAGAAAACAATTTATTTTAAATTAAATGGTCTCTGTCTAATGGTGTTAAAGACAAGTATGCGATTTGAGTAAACGATACTATTGAGTCGGTGTTCACAATAAACCGTCGACAATGTAAATACAACAAACATTTAAGTACTTATGAACAATTTTATTTAAGCGTTTTCGCACGCCAATCTCCATAATAGCTGAATCAATTTCGCGCGATTCATAGTTTCTAATCTTGGTTAACATTTAGTATAAATCTATTTATTCGATTCGGCAAATAATATATCATTTGCACATCAAAAACGCATACGGTATCAATTGTAAATCATAGGTTCAGAGACTCGCCTCATTACGTAATTAGTATCACACAAACAGTAGTCTCTAACTTTTTAATAGAAGAATACAATCTTCATATTAATACGCGAAGAAAAAACTTTGTATCCCTTTTTACCAAAATGACGCGGACGGAGGAGTATGAAATTTCCCACACTTATAGAGAATATAGAGAAGGAGTGCAAAATGTTAATTTTTTTTTTAAATTATGCCTAAAAAATACATTAAATCAATAAAAAAACATTACACGCACTACCATGTTTTTGACGCACACACGCATGCATACTATTTATTTATTGTCAAGCTTTTGTTGTTGACGTCTGTGGTCAAATAGATTAAATATTGTTTGTCTTTAATAATATTTTTCTATAGTCTTGGCGAAATTTGTGATTATACAAGTATAATAATATTATGATTCTATTTTCAATATAGTCTTTGAAAATAGAATCATAATAATGTACAAACTTATAATTTCAATTAATTATAGTCGAATTTCGACTACCGGGCGACCACTAGTAATATAATAATAATAGACAAAAGATATTTTTTTTATATCATAATGGTTTTTAAATCAACTTTGTTTTGACAAACGAATGATGAACACGAATTCTATCCGCATATATGTATGTACAGTGAGGGGTCGTTCATTACCGTATGCAGCCCGTAATCGTATAAATCATAACTGTGGTTCGTGGCCGTAATTTATCCCAAATATGTCACAGGAATTAAATTTACGTTTTCTGTTATTGTGCTCACATTCTCAATAAAATTTTACCCTTTTTTTTTGTTATTAAAATTTGATGGATCACTTTATTTTCGTTGTAATTGAAACTCAGTATTGGGATTTCATTTTTTTTAATTTTTTTATTGCATATATGAGTAGAAGTGCTTACAGCCCACCTGGTGTTCAGTGGTTACCGGAGCCCATAAACATATACAACGTAAATGCCGCCACACACCTTGAGATATGAGTTCTAAGGTCTCAGTATAGTTACAACGGCTGCCCCACACCTCAAACCGAAACGCATTACTGCTGCATGGCAGAAATAGGCAGGGTGGTGGTATAGGCTCACAAGAGGTCCTGCCACCAATAATTACGCGTATTATAATTTTGCGGGTTTGATTTTTATTACTCGATGCTATTCCTTCACCGTGAAGGTCAATCGTGAACATTTATCAAGTACGTATTTCATTAGAAAAATTGGTACCCACCTGCGGGATTCGAACACCGGTGCATCGCTCAACACGAATGCACCGGACGTCTTATCCTTTAGGCCACAAAGAGTTGAAAATTTGAAGATTTAATCATTACTATGTAGGTACTAGACGTAAACAAAAATCTTCAACTGGAATTTTTTTGATAATAAATTTATTTACAGTATAGATTTATATTTATATTTATTTATCTGAACATCAAAAGTGGGATCCTTTTAAAAGATATCTTTGAATTATGAATATACTTACTTTAAAAATAATTCTGAAAACATATAAATATTTATAAATACAGTCAAACCTTGAGAAAACTCTATAAGTGAGAGTAATAGCCAGGACCCGTCATTTTAAGCTCCCAAAACCTCTATTAGAGAGAAACAGAAACCTCTGTAAGAGAGAGTCGTTTTTCCCTCATGGACCTCCGTAAGTGAAACTGCTACTTATCTATACCTCTATAAGCGACAGTCGAACTTTATTTATTTATATTATTTAGGAGGAACAAATGACAAAACAAATTACAAATTTAACATCTGCTATTTTATGACTCACTCTTAGCTTTTGTGGAACTTTCTACCATTGTTTTTGAATTGTTTTCTCGTCAATATTGAACCTATTCTATTTCGTGGAATTAAATAACGTTGTTATTTTATCGCATTCTTTTCGAATGTATTTGTAATAATTGTGTACCGTCCTGTTTGTCGGACTTACTCAGCTTATCGTTAATCAATTGCGAAGAAAAGTTTTGTTCTGCATCATGTCAAAACGGAAAATTAAAGTACTGTTATTAAGTGATAAACTTAAATAGTGAATGCGTTTGAATCCGGAAAATCGCGAAATGAAATTCAGAGGGAACATTAGCGAGAAACTCGGGTTAGTGAGAAACCTCTATAAGCGAGAATGAGATTGTGCTCCCTTGAACTCTCTCTTATCCAGGTTTGACTGTATTTCTTTCTTTATAACGTTCTGTACTCTCGGAAAAAGATAGCTTAGATTTTTAGATCTACAGATTAAGCACAGACTTGGTTTATAGTGGAGTAAATAAATTGTGAACCTAAATTTTATCTAGACAAAAAAATTTGAGCTCTATGCTACTCAGTGTTACGGTACATTATTTTAAAATGAACTGAAATGAACTTTCAACAAAGCGGTGTCACAGTGTGTTACATACGTAATTATTAGCTTTACCTATTCGAATTCGTGCAGTGAATAAATTCGCCGAATTGAACACGAGAAAGCATAAAGTCGGTTGCGATAAAAGCTTGACTGGATCTTTAGAAAGGCAAACTTACTGTCATCTATACATGTAAATAAAATTGGAGTGTCTGTTTGTAATATTGAAATAACCACTCTTTACTACATGCATATGAATATATATACGGCACATACACCAAAATAACATTTTTTAATATTTTTGTCTGTCTGTCTGTCTGTTTGTTGCGGCTAATCTCTGGAACGGCTGGACCGATTTTGACGGGACTTTCACTGATAGGTAGCTGATGATATAAGGAGTAACTAAGGCTACTTTTCCGAAGCGAAGCGAGGGCGGGTCGCTAGTCAAGAATATATTTATTCACAAGCATGTCCTGAGCAAATACTTTCAAATGCCCACGAATAAAATGTGCCCCCGTGAAAATTAGGTACTTTCCTCCATCTCTGGCATTATCGATTTTTGTACAGAGACAGTCGCGGTTTCGTACTCAAAGATTCCTGAAGCCTCTCAAAATTCTCATTGTACCTTAAAATCTTTCAATAAAAAATAAATAGCGAACCTAAAGGCAGTCTTTTTTTAAATAGACTTTTTTTTTTATTTCATGTCATTTCATACAAAAACTTTGAGTTCGTTACTGAAGAATGATTTGAACATGACAAAAAGTCGATCAGCTAGATGAAAAAGAAAAGTCATTGTTCCATTCAACTTTTTCTAATATTCTTCAACAATCCTACTATGAAAACATAAAGTAGATGCAAATTGCTTTCCCATAAAGTCTTTTCAGTGGCTTATTACATTATGTTAATGCAAACTAAATTATAAAAGTTTCGACTGTTTTCTACGGTACGTTAAAGTATATATTTTTTTAATTCAATAATAGTCAATAAAAAAATCAGATCATTAGCAATTTAGATATAGGAATTGTAAATCCCAATGTTTCGAATAAAGGTATTATCTATACGGAAGTTACCAGAACAACAACAGTTAACGCTGTAACATAAATACGGGACACCTGTGTTCATCATAGAAGTGTTGCGGAGGTGAAACTTTACTGCATGGGCGATACGAGTGTATTTCGCAAACCAAGCGACGTTTGCTGCGGGTTGACACTAAACGCGCCGACACATATTGCTCTCCAACTATTAAAGGTTTTACAGCACAAGTTACGTATGGGTAGGAACGGGCCTTGCCCCTCGGTATGATCTAATTTTGTCTCAGTAGGAAGGCGGTAAAACGGCGTAATGGGCCTGAACAAAACGGCTCTGATTTATGGAGGGCACGCCACCCAGCTCGCACTAACATAAATAGCAAGTGGCAGACACCCTGAAAAGGGTTATACCAGTAATAGTACACGTTGGCAACATGCTTCGAAGAACAAAATGATGTTAAGTACTTATTTCTGCGTATCAGTCGAAGAGTTGTTTACTACAGCCGTTAAGGTACGCCCATAAATAAAGTTATACCGTACTTAGGGGGATCAGAACGGAAGAAATGTGATTTCGCGTGAATACAAAAGGTAATAAGTTTGGTTTCAGATTGCGACCAGGCTATACTTTGTGTCGTGACGGAATAGTGCAAAGTTACAATCCAATCGGTGCGGTAAAACAAAATCAACTCAACCTTGTTAAGGAAAATAAGTATACTTAGTCTGGCCATAAATACTGTTACAATTAAAAATAAACAAAATATTACATTTGAATTTGGAATCTGTCATTTTTATATGATTGCTCATTGAGTTTTCTCATTTTGGCGCCAATACATCTATACTAATATTATAAAGAGGAAAGATTTGTTTGTTTGTTTGTTTCGAATAGGCTCCGAAACTACTGGACCGATTTGAAAAATTATTTTTCCATTAGAAGCCGACATTGTCCCTGATGAACATAGGCTACTTTTTTTTTAAAAAAAATTTTTGTTTTTTTTGTTTTCATGTGTGTTTTAATGTTTCCGAAGCGAAGCGAGGGCGGGTCGCTAGTTGTACAATATTTTGCGATATTAAAATGGAGTTGGGTGATAAAGAGAACCGAATCGCTGTGATTGCATTACACAAAGTAGGTATGGAGCCAAATGCAATTTTTAAAACTCTCCATATGCTTGGTATTAGTAAAATATTTGTGTATCGGGCTATTAATAGGTGCAATGAGACCTCCTCTGTTTGTGACAGAAAAAGATCTGGCCGTCCACGTAGTGTTCGTACGAAAAAGGTGGTCAAAGCAGTAAGGGAAAAAATTCGAAGAAATCCTGTCCGAAAGCAAAAGATTTTATCTCGGGAGATGAAGATAGCACCTAGAACCAGGTCGCGTATTTTAAAAGATGACTTAGGACTTACAGCCTATAAGAGACGTACTGGTCATTTCTTAACTGATAATTTAAAAGAGAATAGGGTGGTAAAATCGAAACAACTACTGAAGCGGTACGCAAAGGGAGGTCATAGAAAATTTTTGTTAACTAAGTAGACTAAGTATATAGGAAATATTACATTCGTGCGATAACAAAACGCCGCTGTTTGTTGTTCACGTGTAAGTTAAGTTATTCAAATGAGAACGCGTACCTTGAAAATTTCATTTTACTAGACAGAAACGAAATTAAAATGTTATTGTGCTTCTGAGGGATGCTCATGTGAAAATCAATTTGAAATCTTTTATGGGAAGTGTTAGGAGAGCTGAAACCAATTTAATGGAGATGAAGACTTTTTTGATAAGAATATGACTTTTTTCTAATAAAATGTTTACTTTTTTATTATATAATAGAGTATTTAAGTCCATTCTCAGAATTTATTAAGCCGACTAAGTACATTTGAAACAACACTCAAAAACTTCAAGAAGAATTAAAACTACTATGATTTGTTTCTGATCAGAAATAGACTAAGATTTAATGTTACTGTATTTAATAATTATTTTTTCAATTTTGAGGATAGCTCCATTGTAATACGAGGGTAACAAATCGAAAGCAAAAAATAATAAAACAGTGAATGTGGTGTGGAAAAAAGGTGGCGAAGATTTGGGCGAATTTCCACATATTTGAATTTAACACGTTTTCCTATATAGAAGGTTTTATGGCTCGTAAAGGCAATTGATCCCAAAATTGCCCTTGGTTCCCTTAATCTAAAGGGTCATGTTTGTTACACATACCGATAAAGAAGAAAGCTTTTCATACTTAAATGAAATAAAACAAAATGGCTACTACATCCTTGTAATTTCAAGTTTAGATTAAACCCAAAGTGTTTGAATGAATAATTATTTCGGGAGACTAACTAAGCCACTTGTTTACCTTTTAACTTTTGCTGTTTATATGAAGAAACCTCTTAGAGAGCCAGTCTGAGAGGTTGAAACCCTTAAAAAGCATTATGTAGTTTATATACGGTCTCTATCTAAATCTGGGGACTCAGGTGGACGCGCGGTACTCGACTGTAAATATTTAATGTCGTTCCTTAACAGCTACTCCCTCTAATAATGCACTGTATTATCAGTATGTGCTTCATGATATTTTATCATCAAGCGTTGCATTTTATTATATTTACAACAGATCATGTATACACGAGATAAGCCTAGTTTTACGGCTGCTTTGCCAGTTCGTTATAGGTGCAAAGTTATTAAAATACTAATTCTTTACAATTACTCGCATGCTAGTGTGTCCTATAATTATCATACTGTGATAAAAACATTCTCTAAAGTGCCAATAATGTGCAAACGCATGGATTTCTTACTGGTGGTAGGACCTCTTGTGAGTCCGCACGGGTAGGTACCATCACCCTGCCTATTTCTGCCGTGAAGCAGTAATGCGTTTCGGTTTAAAAGGTGGGACAGCCGTTGTAACTATACTGAGGTTTTAGAACTCATATCTCAAGGTGAATGGCGGCATTTACGTTGTAGATGTCTATGGGCTCCGGTAACCACTTAACACCAGATGAGCTGTGAGCTCATCCACCCAAATAAGCAATAAAAAAAAAAAAAAATCCAGTGTACCCTTGGTCACAGACTGCGAATGCCTAAACAGCTTTAGTCCGAACCAACTGAGTAATAATATTCCAACATGATACGGGATTGTGTTGACACAACAAAAGAGCCGCCCTCGAAAGCATTTTTATGAAAATAAGTAAGAAAAACATTTTTTTTTTCCATTTCACATAACTTTGTTACAATACAAAAGTCAGACGGTCCTGTTGTGAATAAAAACCTATTTTTCCCGAACAATGCGTATAAATACTAACGATACGTCCACACAAAAGGTAAACCTTGTCGATGGAGAACGCCAATTCAACAGCCCCAAGCTAGGATTTTCTCCTTTGCCATGGGTACTGGAGATACTCGTAATAACAATTATGCTTAGACCAAATCATCTCTAACAAAAATATTGCCTGCGACCGGAATTTGAGCCGTAACGCTATCATGCAGTAGCGTATATATGAGCACGATTCACACTTCTATCTTATCGTTGCCGCCGTTGACTACTCCCCGAATCCTGATCACGCAGGAGCCAGTCACCGTCGGCGCCCTAGACACTTCCTTACGGATCCCTCAGATCCAATAACCTTTACCTTAGACGCCTTCAGCTCTAACACTAGGAGCAGGCTTAGGGACCCCAGTAACCCTACTCGTCGAACTCGACAAAGAGGTCGACGTGCAACCTAACCCATGCATCAGCTCGCTGAGTTTCTCGCCGGATCTTCTCATCGGTATGCGATTCCGATCCGGTAGTAGATTCGATCGTGAAGCAGCTGCTCTTGACTTGTTTGGTCTCCTTCGGAAGCGCTCGGGCAGCTGTTAGCAAATCCCACCCCTCTTGGCTGAGCCTTTGCTCGCCCACCTGTCCTGGTGAAACTGGAAAGGCATCCGAGCCACCAGTAATCCTTCAATCTTAAAAAAAGAAAAAAAAACTTCTATCTTATACGTAAGACACAAACAACAAGCATTCAGTAGACACAGTACCTTTATCAAATTAAATATACTAGAGGTCCCGCAGTAGTCGAAATTCGACTATAATAAATTGGAATTGTATAATAAGTTTGTAAACTATTATGATTGTATTTTATACTTATATAATCACAAATTTCGGGCTACACTATAAAAAATATTAATAAAGACAAACAATATTTAATTTATTCTCAATTTGACCACAGACGTCAAGAACAAAAGTTTGACAATAAATAGAATGTATGGGTGTGTGCGTCAAATACGTGGTATGTAGTGTGTGTAATGTTTTCGTTATTGATTTAATGTATCTTTTATGCATTATTTAAAATAAATATTAGCATTGTGCACTTCCTCTATATTCTCTATAAGTGTGGAAAATTTCATACTCCTCCGTCCGCGCAATTTTCGTAAAAAGGGATACAAAGTTTTTGCTTCACGTATTAATTAAATATATTCAATTGATTTGCATTTCGGTGAACAGAAGCCGCTTCCGTGAATATTAGATTAACAAAACAGTTGACGTTCGGCTTATTTACTAAGAAGCTTTGATTATTATCTAAAATACTGTCTTGGCTGTATGGCATGTTCTGTTTGCGACATACACTGTGTAATTTTGAAATGTGTGGCATCGACAATTCGGAACAACGAATAAGAAAAAATAATTTAAATCGCGTGTTTTTAAGGTCGATTCTGTAGGAATCTATTACTGTTCGTTTTAGTGCCCAATCTGACTTAAAAATTCTGATATTCTTTTTGCCCTTAATCCACTATATGAGAAATGTTCAATACGAAATCGCGTTTATGTAGTTGTAGGGCACAGTTCCGTTGGCTTTACGACTTTTAGTTTTATAAACTTTCTAGCCGTACTCGCTCTCTTCGCTGAGCATTTAAAATTAACATTATTATTTATTGTCATTATTATTGGGGAGTCCAACACTCGTATAAATATTATAATAAGTAAATGTATTTTCTACATGGATACCAAGTTTCAAGTCAATCGGATGCATGGTTCAGTAGTTATAACGGAACATCCCTAAAAACCACTGTAGATTTATATATTAGTATAGATAACGACAGATCAGTTTTAAAGATTTAAGCCTTCTTTAATTTCGATTACATCATTAAGAATCTCAACAACTGTATAATCAGGGGCACGCATCAAAAATGACATGCAATTTTCAACATTAAGTCTTGGCAGATAGATACTCGGGCAGAAAACTGATTTCAAGTAATAGTTAAACATCATTACCTCCTTACCATATCTAAAAAAGTATTTAGCTTAAAAAAAAACAATTCGAATTAAAAAAGACGATAACTTTTTGGTTATTTTCTTAGAAAATTTCGTGCACTTTCAGCTGGACACGGTAAACGCTTCGTGAACTATTTCTGTCGTCGATATGGGTGGCACGACTCTGTAAATCAACATAATTCGTTCCTGGAAATCTTGATTGGCTGGTTAAATAAATATGTAGTTATAATGAAGTTCAAACGAAGATATCTTCCTGTTGAATTCACAGCTAAAATAGCCTAGCTCATATCTATCATAGATAATGTAAACAAATTGTTAAGTCAGTTTTTTAATACAGCTGCGTTCATGTTGTATATTAAACGTATAATTTGTAGTGCATAATAATTGTGTTTTATTTTTAAATTTCTTCAAATGTTCAACTATTTGACTCATAATAGGTTGGGGAACGAGTCTTTTCGCGTTATAGTATGTATGAACTTGTAATAAAATCTCTTTGGCTATACTATTTGTAGGTATCTGGCTGGTTTTGGTATCATTAAAAGTTTAAATTTGAAAGAAGATAATTCCAAATTAAAATCAGGAAAATGTGTGATTTTTGTTTATTTTTCGTACTGTCAAGATGAGTGAATCTAATGAAGATATTCGATACATTTTAAATTTTACTACAAAAAGGTAAAAATGCAACGCAAGCCGCCAAAAATGTTTATGGACCTAGTGCCAGTGTCTGTGAGAGTAGTACCAATTTGGTTTAAGCGTTTTCAATCCGGAAATTTTGATGTCAAAGATGCACGTCGCTCTGGTGCGCCCTATTACGGATAAAATGGATGCCTTTTTTGAAAAAGTGGAGCATGATCGGCATAGCTGTAGTTACGACATAGCTGAAGAACTGGGAATTGACCACAAAACAGTTTTGGCGCATTTGAAAAAAACTGAGTACACAAAAAAGCTCGATATTTGGGTACCTCACGAGCTCACTGAAAGAAACCTAATGAACCATGTACTCATTTGTGATTCTTTATTACGACGTTATGAAACTGAACCATTTTTGAAGAAGCTGATAACTGGTGATGAAAAGTCAAAGGCCGGTCAGGCTTCACAGACTGTGGCGAAACCCGGGTTAACTCGCAACAAGGTGATGCTGTGTGTGTCGTGGGATTGGAAGAGCATTTTAACGACCGTCTGATGTAGTGGTAAGTGACATGGTCACTACACAAGGGGTCGCGGGTTCGAATCCCGCCTAGGAAAGATATTTGTATGATAAATATAAATGTCTTTCCCAGGGTTATGGATGTATATTAAAAATATGTATGTGTATAATAAAAATCTTACATTTATTTCCGTTATCTGGTACCTGTAACACAAGTTCTTTACGAACTTATCACGGGACCAGTTAACGTGGCGTGATTGTTAGTAAATATTTATTTATTTATTCATTATGAGTTATAAAAAAAAAGGTTGAGGATATTTTCAGATTCGACAGGTCAGACTATTGTCCTTCCTACCTTTAACTGCTGGGAAGCAATCACGCATTTCGGTTTCAAGGTCGAATAGATATTGTTTCAATACATAAGAGACTTCAACGAATATTTTAAGCTGCGTAAGGCATTGATTTTATGATGACTGTCGACCTAAGCATAAGATATACCATCTCTTGAACAATTACTCAATTTTAAGCGTGAATATTATCAAACAATGAAACGTAGAATTTTTGTTTGAGATAGAGGAACTGCTAGCTTTACCAGCTTCAGCGGGACTGGGGATATAGTAACATTAACATCCAAGCCTTTTTTTGTTCTAATACTAACACTACTACAACTAAAATTTTCGGTTTTCTTTTTAGAACGAGTGCAATCTATTCCAAAAGATCACAAATACCGAGATAGATTAACGGACTTAGAGTTGAAATTAAACACGCATTATCTCTCATCCTTTGACGGGAGTTTAAACAAACTTTACTAACCTTATCGGATACTCGCTTTTTCGTGGAATATTCTTAACTAATAATCACAAGTTCAAAAGAGAAATGTTTTAATAAAAATACAAGGAACGTCTGAGCTGTTACATTGAAATGTTACAATGAACGAGTTCCTTTTAGGAGCGATCAGAATACAGAGGCATTGGCGCTAAGACAGAGTTCGAATAATAATATTTTTAGACTTTATTCAATCCTTTTTGATAGAGCACTTTCGAATCGTGAAAGCAAATAATTTTAAGGAATACAATTCTAACAACTTTTTTCTTTTTCATAGTTCAAATGAAAGTCGGCTCCTCCTAGTGTTCTCTTGTAACTTCTCATAAGCTATTTTGAAATTCAACTTACTGACTTCTCGGTGTTATCAATTGTTTCTGCTTTGAGTTCGATTTACGGAGTTAGTTTCCAATAGACGATACAGCGTAGTTCTCACTGGAATGTTTGATTTCTATATGTTTATATATTCCTGCTTTTTTAGCGTTTTCTTTTCATTAAAACTTTCTATTTTATGTTTTTCATTTAGAAAAATCCTAAATTTGATGCGTTATACAAAAAATATGTTCCGTTTTTATATGTAGCTACCAAAAGAAAACAAAAATATTAATAATGCAAAAAGCGCGCTAAGGTGTTCATTAATACCTCGGGCTACGTTTTATTCGTTCCAGAACTATTTGTGCGCTCGTTAACTTAATGGACCACACAGCTAGAGATAAATGGATCGTGGAGGACGAAATCAACGAGCCAACTTGTTGGGAAACAACAGACGTCACTGCCTTTCAGTAATGGCCACCCATGAATAACACTTTTTCCGATTACGATAATTAACTTTCGAAATATTTTACCGATGTTTATTTTTCTATTACTTTATAAAGTTACTATTATTATTAAAGATATAACAGTGTGTATATTTACAAAAAAAAAACAAATAATACTACAAATACGTGCCCTTTAGATGTACTGTGGTTTTTTTTATCATGAGGAAATCGCCGGATTTCCGCCCTCCACTGGGGAAGGTGGGCGGGGTACATTGGAGTCGAACCGACTAAAACCACCTGTCGCTCAACAGCCCACGTCCGAACCTCGCATGAGACAGAACTCATGAAAAGGAAAAGGGGGGAAGTGAAGCGTTTAGTGCGGTGCACATCTCTCCCATCACCCTCCCCCTCGGGACGCCGAACCGGCGGTCGTCGACGCCACGACAACCAACCCTCTCGGTCGGCAGGCTAGATGTACTGTATACGTACTTGTTAATTATTTTCAGGCATGACGCAAATTGATTTTGATAAAACTCTTTTTAAACTTACGACTAAACATAAAATCGACGATGATGAGAAGTTGAGATATAACAATGCAATAAATATTTTGATAATCAATAAGATAAACACGTTTTTTCAAGAGAAAACATTTATCTAACATTCGAATTCCTGAATCAAGGGATACAACTTAAAAGAAAATGAGAAACACACTTATCTGATGTTGTAAAAGTATAAAGCGCCAGTACCCAAAATGCCTTTTGTTGGCACCGATAAAAACGAAAGTAATCCGATGCAATGAAAAGCAAACCCGCTTAAGTTTTTGTTCAGTGAATATTGTAAGAAAATTCTCGTGTTTAGTACATATACGTGGTCTCCCCCGGGCATCTGATATCGTCGGTCGGGTAATTGAATTAACCTGAACCGTGTAGTCATCGCTCAAACACATGTGAGAGGGGAATTTCAGCATACCAAAACATTGTAACGCAATGAATAATATAAAACACGTGCAAGCGATTGCTTGATAAATCCTTAAAAACGTGGAACGTGTTTGCTAATTTGTTGCTTGAATGAGCATGTTTCGGCTACATTCTTTTTCACTGCCACTTGACACTTATTTTAAGATATTGTCATTTGGAGACAAATCTATAATCTACTAGAGGTCCCGCAGTAGTCGAAATTCGACTATAATTAATGGGAATTGTAAGTTTGTACACTATTATGATTGTATTATAAACTACTATAATCACAGATTTCGCCAAGACTATACTATAAAAAATATGAACAAAGACAAACCATATTCTATTCTCAATTTGACAACAGACGTCAAGAACAAAAGTTTGACAATAAATAGTATGCATATGCGTGTGTGCGTCAAATACATGGTATTTAGTGCGTGTAATGTTTTCTTTATTGATTTAATGTATCTTTTATGCATTATTTTAAAAAAATATTAGCATTGTGCACTTCTTCTCTATATTCTCTATAAGTGTGGAAAATTTCATACTCCTCCGCACAATTTTCGTAAAAAGGGATACAAAATTTTTGCTTCACGTATTAATATATAGATACTAATATATCTACAGTGGTTTTTACGGATGTTCCCTTATAATTACTGAACCGTGCATCCGATTGACTTGAAACTTTGTATCCATGTAGAAAATACATGTACTTAATGGATAGGCTAATATTTATATGAATGTTGGACTCCCTACACCAGTTGCGGGGGCGTTAATGATGAGAATCTTTGTGGGGGTGAGAAAGAATATTGTTAATTTTAAATGCCCAGCGAAGCGGACGGGTACAGCTAGTAATTCATAAACATAAGAGATCGTCATGGCTTAAAGAATAAGATGCCCGGTGCATTCCATTCGATTCAAGCCGATATTCGGACACCGCAAGCAGGTACCAATTTTTCTAATGAAATAAATACTTAACGAATACTTTTTTCTAATGAAATACATACCAACAAATTACTTCCACGATGAAGGAATAACATCGTGTAATAAAAATTAGTCCCGTCATATTCCTTTTTTCCCCAAACTTTTTGGGCTCGCTCGAGTTGTGACCACCGTTTCTGCCGTGAAACATTAATGCATTTCGATTTAAGCGGTAAGGCAGCAGTACTAAATAACTGAGACTTAGAACTCATATCGCAAGGTGGACGACGGTGGCATTTACCTTGTTGGTGTCTATGGTTTTTTTTTATTGCCCACTTAGGCAGACGAGCACACGGCCCATCTGATGGTGAGTGGTTACCGTCGCCCATGGACTTCAGCAATGCCAGGGACAGAGCCAAGCCGCTGCCTACCGCTAATGGGCTCCGATATCTACTTAAAAACAAGTGAGCTGTAAGCAAAAAAAAAAAAACTAACAGCTTGTAACATTTTAGGGGTTAAGAGTATATTTTGCCCGATTTAATCTGCTTAGAAACGCAGCCAGCAAGTGGTGCTTATCTAAACCCTAATCTATCGCGGTTTCGAACCGGAGCTGCCACTCTAAGTTATTAGATCTCAAGAGTTTTGCGAAGACTCTCTCAGCCGCATCAATTCCTGCCTCCTACATTTAATACGACCACAATTTCGACCGCGTACATTTAAATTAATGTTTCTTATATTATTATTTTTATTGCTTAGATAGTTGGACGAGCTCACAGCCCACCTGATGTTAAGTGGTTACTGGAGCCCATAGACAGATCTACAACGTAAATGCGCCACCCACCTTGAGACATAAGTTCTAAGGTCTCAGGTATAGTTACAACGGCTGCCCCACCCTTCAAAGCGAAACGCATTACTGCTTCACGGCTAAAATAGGCAGGGTGGTGGTACCTACTCGTGCGGACTCACAAGAGGTTCTACCACCAGTCAGTAATTATAATATTTGGGATGCAAAACGTTTCAACACGTGAATAAATTACATATATAGCTTAGTGACAGCCAAATAATATCAAGGTGAGATTTACTAGTTTATAAAAAAATCTTTTTAGCATCGCTCACATCTTACATTTTAACCTGACCTTGTTACCACAATTGTTATTCACAAAGCGTTCTATATGTTTGAAATAACCCAAACTTACCAACATGAACATATTATTAAGGGACTAATAATGCTGTTTATTGTTTTCTTGATGCTCGTTACATTAAGGAAATTACGAAATGTATTTAGTATAATACAATTTACTGATTATTATTTCGTGGAGGTAATTGAAAATAGCAATCAAAGAAAACATTCGAATCTTGTTTGTTTGTCTGTGACAATCCCTCCTCCTCGCGTCGTTTTCCTCATTACTGATTGTCGAGACTCCCCCGCTGCATCAGTTTCTCCCGTACGACTTCCCTCCATCTGCCGCGATCCTTTGCTTCATGAAGGGCATTGTGGAAATTGATGCTCAGAGAAGATCGTATTTGGTCCGACCATCTCGTGGGACTGCGTCCTCTGGGACGTTTGCCATCTACCTTTCCTGTCACAATAGAACTGTCTGTTGCAATAGAACTTCTTATTTCAGTTTTCAAGTACATATTTCTCCGATTTCCGTGGTCGGTGGCAGCTTTGGACCTATTGGGTCACCCGCTGTTCTGTTTTTATAAGCACTACAAAAAGGGTTCAGTGCAAATAAATACCAAAATAATTAAAGACATAATAAATAAATAAATAAAGTCAAACATTTCTTGTACCAATACGTTTACATGTGTGAAATTCTAGTTAGCAGATTATAAACAATATCATTTAACGTGCAACAAAAGCATCTAAACACTATTAAGTCATTAATTAAACAAATATCACATCCACTTGTAACAGTTAAAGACAGACAATAAAGAACCATAGCGTCATAATGTAAAGTCAAAAGTGCCGTAACTCACACACTGCATGGAGTTAATGGGTTAACATCAGACGGGGACGACAACCGGTGCCGTCGCAAACAAATAAAGCTTCTAGTTAAATAAATCACCACACTCAAACATCGTGGAGACCTTTCCGCACCTCTCAACTCGAACATAAATAAGCAGTGTCACAACAACCAATGGATACATGGATCATTGAAGACAAAGCCTCGGTAATGAGATTTGTTTCAGAATACTTTTACGTTTTATTAATGAACCAACTTTCCGCACTCAGCTTCGTTTACATAACTACACTGCTTAACATGCACGGCAGTGGGATGAAAGGTTGAAATAATTTTCGTAGCAAATTTCGTCAAAATTGATTCAGTAACGTTATTTTGCTATGTAACTTCTAACAACAGTGTAACTATAAAAAAAAAATACAACGATACTTTTTTTGTAACTTCCTATTTTCATGAAGTTTCCTCGTCTAAGGGTTGCACGGGGTATGTAGGTCTTGACAGTCCACAGATGTTGGAAACGGACCGCGAGCCCAAGGATGTTTTTGTGCCCTACCCACCAAACGACTCCCCTTGTAAAAACGACACCCGAATATTGTGTTAACTACCAACCCATAAAAGAAGAATTTTGTCTATGACTCCAGAAAGCCGTAGAAAACAGTGCATTGTAAATACTTTAATAAAAAGAGCAGAAGACAACTACATTCCTTCGGAAAACAGTCACGGTGTCATTTAATTGAAGTAATAATATTGATAATATATCATGTAAAAATATAAAATACAGAAACGTGTCTTTAAAGATATATTCAAGTCGTTTAAGTTTAGTTCTAGACAGGAACCTAGTGGACAGTACACGTTCCTTCGGAAAACAGTCACGGTGTCATTTATATGAAGTAATAATATTAATAATATATAATGTAAAAATATATAATACAGAAACGTGTCTATAAAGATATATTCAAGTCGTTTAAGTTTAGTTCTAGACAGGAACGTAATAAACAGTACACGTTATATGTGTCAGATCGGTACTAGTCATCATATTATATCTGTAGGGTATTAAAACTTTACTACTATTTATTTTACGAGCTCTGCCTTCTATATCATATGTGCAAACATGTTATATAATATTCATGCATCACTATTTACCAACACACAGAATTTCTAGCCGGATCTTCTCAGTGGGTCGCGATTCCGATCCGGCGATAGATTCAGCGAAGCACTGCTCATACTAGAGCCGGCAAACTCTCTCGGATTGAGCCCGTGAGCTCACCCACCTGAACGTAGCTGGATTAGCCCCTTAGGCTACCGCACAGATTAGGTAGAAAATTTATTATTATTTTTACTATTTATACATAACTAGCCAAACCCGGTTCACGTTATTGGCCGATCTTTAATATGGCTTTGATCTAATCTCTATGAAGGTCGCAGATTAACCTAGGCTAGGCCAATCTGAAGGGGTTTCCTCAAATTTCATTCATCAAAATCGAAATCGAAAATTCATTAATCGCAATCGTTTCAACCGTTTCGGGTTCTGTAAAACTGTAGAGATAATACACATACACATCGACTTTATATGTGTACATATATAGATAATCCTTTTTTTAATTGTGAACCGATTTGAAGGAAAAATATTATCCAAGCTTGATGTACCACAGACGATCGTACTGGACTGAGAGAAAGCGGGCAAAACGGTCTTTTTTTATTGCTTAAATGGGTGGACGAGCTCACAGCCCACCTGGTGCTAAGTGGTTACTAAAGCTCATAGACATCTACAACGTAATTGCGCCACCCACCATGAGATATCAGTTCTAAGGTCTCAGTATAGTCACAACGGCTGCTCCGCCCTTCAAACCGAAACGCATTACTGCTTCACGGCAGAAATAGGCAGGGTGGTTGTACCTACCCGCGCGGAGTCACGAGAGGTCCTACCACCAGTAATTACGCAAGTTATAATTTTGCGGGTTTGATTTTTATTACACGATGTTATTCCTTCACCGTGGAAGTCAATCTTAAACATTTGCATTAGTTATTAAAAAGATACAATCGTATTGCCTTTATGGGCATTGTGCGCATTAGGATCATGCATGTATGTCTCACGCAAGATGACCAGCGGGGTGCCTTCCCATTTCTTTTTTCTGAATGTCATATAACACGAAATATAAGTCCCTCCACTGTCGCTAACCTTCTTGAAAGGACCATGTCAGCATGTCATATTATTATCAAAGTAACTGATTGAAATATCTCTAAACAATCGCAATAAGATGTTCATGAAATATATGTGGTTAACTAAAACAAATCTGTGAAATCATCACTGTCTTATCAGTTTTTCTATAACAGACGCACACCAAACACAATTGGTTACGCATTAGATATTCATATGATTAAAGATATTTAAACATAATTTATTGATTCCTAGTAAATACTCATTTTTTGAGTTGGACATGGCATTTGCGTTGTTGATGTCTATGGGCTCCGGTAACCGCTTAAAACCAAGTGAGCTATGAGCTCATCCATCTATCTAATCAATAAATAAATAAAAATATAAAGATATATCCTAAAGTTGAAATCACCATAAATATTCCTATATATTACATGTATAAAAGTCTAATATGTCATTACGTCCCTAGTGTTTCAAATTTTCATTTCGTTCGGTCGAATGATTGAAACGCGAAAACAAATCCTATGGGAATCCTACGTTTGAATTAAAAGTGGCCTGCCGGTATTCGCTTCGATATTAAACGCCACAGTTCTACATTGTAGCCTGTGAATGTTTGCTTTAGATATTTTAAAAAAGTTTTTGAAATTCATACGAAGAACTGTTCAATTCCTTTTCGGTACACTCATGACTAGCTGTTCGTGGACTAGTGAATAAAATTCTGGGGTAACCAGTGATGCGAATATACAGATCTTCAAATCCCGCATGCAGTAGTAAATTTTTCTATGGAAATACAAAACGAAACCTTCTTAACAACTATTGACGCAAGACTTGGATAACGAAGGAATGAGATCGTTTAGTAAAAAGAAAAAAATATAAAACCTTCATTACTGGTGTTAGGATGTATAGTTAATATACATTGCAATCCTATCAATACCTGTTGAGAAACATTCATGTGGTCCGCATTTGGTTGGATAGGAATCACTGCGGTTCAATTCAATTATCTATCTCACTCACGTCGCAAGTTATAATCGACATTCTCAATGAAATTGATGGCTGTCGACTTCGGTAACTCTAAGTCAGTCCCAAACTCCATCCATTTCCGGTGATCTTTCTTACTTAAGTCTGAAATAAATGTCACTATAGTGATTAACGTAATGTAGTGATTTAAATTCAAAATTAAAACAAACTTAACTGTGTCCTTACACAGTTTCAGTTAACCTTCTAAGCGTTTTTTTCCCTTCAGTACTTGTTTAAAAGAATCTATATGTTCAGCAGAAATCATAACACAGTCATAATGGTATCACTTGAGCTTTCGCAAGCAAAATTCGCAAGCATTCATTGTATAAAACAAAAGACATTATCTCTTGCGACCGATTTCGTATCAGGACTTTCGTCATGAAACCATTCATAAGAATTTAAATTGAAAATTACTGTACACGGAGAGCGAAGAATTGGAGAATTCCTTTATAAAACACTAGCGACCCGCCCTCGCTTCGCTTCGGAAACATTAAAACACATATGAAACCAAAAAAAAAAATTTTAAAAAAAATAAAAAAAAGTAGCCTATGTTCATCAGGGACAATGTCGGCTTCTAATGGAAAAATAATTTTTCAAATCGGTCCAGTAGTTTCGGAGCCTATTCGAAACAAACAAACAAATCTTTCCTCTTTATAATATTAGTATAGACAATTTAAAAGCGACCTCCCGACGGTACACTGCTTTTAATGAGAGATCGTCTTGGTGTAATGTTGTACTCATAATAACCCTATATATCAACGAGGCGCAGGTAACTGTCACGCTACATAGCCCCTTTTATTTCATGGTTGACGTTTGCGATCTCATCGTAACCAAGGTTTTAGAATAGGCACCCTCAATTTAAAATTACGTAAATTGACAAAGAAATTCTGTGAATTACTCATAGCGTAACCTTGTTCATTATCATGTTTTCTTGTTATTTCATCTTTAGTTGCTTCCGAATGCTTTTACTAAGTTAATTTGATTAAGCAAGCCTTTCGGTGTCTGTTGGATTATTTCGTCTAATATATGTCCACCCGCTGGTGGTAGGACCTCTTGTGAGTCCGCACGGGTAGGTACCACCACCCCGCCTATTTCTGCCGTGAAGCAGTAATGCGTTCCGGTTTGAAGGGTGGGGCAGCCGTTGTAACTATACTGAGACCTTAGAGCTCATATCTGGATGTCTATGGGCTCCCGTAACGACTTAACACCAGGTGAACTGTGAGTTCGTCCACCAATATAAGCAATAAAAAATAAATAACTAAAAATATGATCCATAAAATGGTACAAAGATGAATATAAATTTCACACAGGCTTTTAATTAGAGACGTGGTTGCCGCGTTGATGCTGACAACGCCTAAATAAGTTAACGATTACGTTGCCTAACAACATTGATCAAAAGTTTATAGTTTATTTGCGTAACGAGTTTCCCTAACAGGGCGGAGAGAATAAAGCCAATTTGTATAATAATTACGGACGCTGCTTCTCATTACTTAGCATGATTTTTTTTTTACGTCTGGCTCTACCAATATCAATTTGGGGCCCTAACAAAACTAAATACGAGAATATCACACACGAAGAAAACATTTTTAACAGTTTTTTATCAATATTCATTCTATTACATAAATAGTGCACGTACGCCTCGCAACTTTTAAGGTAAACTATCTTTTAACCACGTAAAATTATGTTAGATATCGAGTTGAAACTAAAATGTCACATGGGTCGTTCCTGTTGTTGTGGCAAATCAAACATAATCGTAGTTTCTGTGGTCACAATTTCCACGTCGAATGCCAGATGTTTTCTAGAAGCAAACATCGTCTGTCGGCTTGGGAAAACAAAACTCATGCATATTTCGTTCGTTTGCATTTTAAATTGGGAGCAAAATCTTTGACAGAACCATTTTGGCTGAAAAAATCTAATACCGTTTTCTAATACCTACTTTCAAAATTTCTTTTTTGTTTTAAATTCGGTGTAAGATTATAAAGAAAGAACTATTAACGAATGAACATAAATTTATAAGATTGGGGTCGAAAATGATGTAATTAAAAAACTGTGAGGTGGTAATAAATAGATGATTAAGGTAATAAATAGATGATTAACGCTTGCACGTGCATTAATAACCACACTATTTTTACACGATCGCGTTCGCCTTCCGACATAACAAGTATGTATATTCCATATTAAACTAGAATATTAGACATAATCGGATAATATATTTAAAAAAAATACACATTTTTGTCGACTTTACATTTATTTATGTATGTAATCTTATTATCTATTAAGTCCGTCCTTTTTATATATTTCAAACTTGGGTCCCCACATAAGAATTTGCCAAGTTAGTGATCGAGCCATCAGACTAATGCAAAGGTCTAATGAGAGGCTAGTGGGGTCGTTCGATCGACTGCCTGTAAAAGGTCTCATTTCTCAACTTCAATGCCATTAGGTACGACCAAGTTTGTGATGTTTGATACATAATACAACTATAGACTATAAAAATCGTATTATTTTCTGAACCCTAAATAAAACGCGCTCTATCAAAATACTTGCGGAGGAAGGTTGTGGATTAAAATCCCAAATTTCGCTTCCCGAAGCCTTTCGTCTTGCATAGAATGATATTTGATAACACGGTAACGTGTTCTGTAAAGGAATATTTAACGAGCTCATATAAATGCAATATTGGACACGACGGACCCACGCCGGTTCGGCGGCCTCACCATCTGACCTTCACCTCTTGATTTATTCAAATACTAACCTGGATAAACATACTAAACATACATCTAAACGTACTAGATTTGATTTACTTACTTTGTCCTTACATCCGCTATACACACAACGCACTTTCTGTAAAGTGAATATTCTCATTTTCATTCTTACGCTTAATTAAGTCTTCTCCCACTCAAAGCAAGAAAGACATTTCGCTTGTATTTGGTTTATTTTTTTATTTGTACTTTTATTAACCATAATGTGCTTGCTATATGGCATACAAAGACATTCTTGCCCTCGGCTTCTATTCTTGTTATTAACTTGAAAATTACGCTATCTCTATTCTATTAATGTAATAAATAAATAAAGCGTCTGTTATAAATAATGAGAACTTAGTAAAAATAAGGCTCTCGATTTCTTTTAAATGAAGAATCTCTTACTATATTTTGATTCGAAGCGGGTCCAACAATCTCTCGGTATACGGCAGCAATGATAACATAAGGCTACAAATGGCATATATACATTGGAAGGCCACACATAAAGCCACATATACATTGGGAAAAAAATTCAATGAAAACAATCCACAAGCGTGTTTCGTGGATAGCAGTACGTACCAGTACATATTATACTCATATTTTAATGAGCGCTTGTAGCAGTGCAGCCGTCGCGAGGCGCTTGTTTGTCCGCTTGGAGTTATCATGTTCTTTTGTCCGTAGAACAAAAAGCGCGTCCTGCCACTACATTACTCGTAATAACTTCCTGAGTCTGCGCGATGGGATAATGGAGCGTGACGTATCGCAACCGACGCGTCTTACTCGCTACGCTTCCGAGTTAAACAAAGATAACATAATAAAGAAATGGTGCTATCTACTTTCTGCTACTGCCGCGTACTTTTAGAGGCTTATAATGGCTATTTTTGTATATAATCTATACATATAAAGAAAATTAGAGTGTCTGTTTGTAGTATTGAAATAACCGCTTTTTACTACATGCATATGAATATATGAGTCGACTATTATCAAAGCCGGCAATGTGACTTTTGGATAATTATTGGTAAATCAGAAAAACGAATTATTGAATTTGTATTCCATTGGCAGTCACAAAACTCTTCTGAACGACATCTTAGATAAATAACAGGTTAAGTATTAACCTTTATTTAATGCAGGTTTTGAACCGTATTCTGTGAAGGAAACTATTATATTCAAATCAATCTGTATTGAAATATCAAGAATTTTTTTTTGTCCAAATGCACAGATTGCCACCTTTGATAATAGACGACTCATATACTTACTTAATACGGTACATACACCAAAATAACATTTTTTGTCTGTCTGTCTGTTTATTCCGGCTAATCTCTGGAACGGCTGGACCGATTTTTATGAGACTTTCACTAATAGGTAGCTGATGATATAAGGAGTAACTTAGTAACGTAGTTTTTTTAGACTAGCTTCGCCCAGCGGCGTCACCCGCAGTTATTGTTACCTTAAGTGACAATTGTTCTTAATCCATAAAGTTGAATAGCACTATTCCAGCTATTTTTAACGGGAAACTGTCATGGGTTGCGGTTTGAAGAGGAAGATAATTCTTTTTCCAATAAATTTAAAGTCATCGTGACTTAAAGATAAAAGCGAAAAGGGCTCGGTATATTTGTATCGAGCGATGCGATTATGCCTGTCTCCAAATCTCCAAGGATATACGTACTTAGCTTGATTTCGTGAACTACTATACGATGAAGGAGTAATAAAAAACCATAGTTCATAAATTACGTTATTACTGGTGGTAGTACGATTTTTAAGATCGCACAGATAAAAAACACCACCGTGTTTATTTCTATGAAGAAGCAATCATGCAGATCTTATATTAAGGGAGGACAACAGCTGGATAATATATTTGATACTTTTTTATTTATTGCTTAGATTTGGTGGACGAGCTCACAGCCCACCTGGTGTTAAATGGTTACTAGAACCCATAGACGTCTACAACGTAAATGCGCCACCCACCTTGAGATATAAGTTCTACGATATCAGTATAGTTCCAGCGGCTGCCCTACCCTTGAAACCGAAACGCATTACTCCTTCACGGCAGAAATAGGCAGGGCGGTGGTACCTACCCGCGCGGACTCACAACACGTCCTACCACCAGTAAGACTACTACTTCGACTTCTTGACTTGCTTGAGTGGCGGCGTGTGATGCTTATCGCCTCTGATAGCCTCTGAATACCAGATTGGTACAGCACACGCGTATGAAAATATACGGCAGCGTTCAAATGGTCTATGGTCTATCGTTAATCAATACACACCATGTGGACCTTAAGCTCGTCTGTGAAACTACATCTATAAAATCATGTTTCATTTCCAGCAGAAGTTCAGTGAGTTCAACCTACGCCTTCGTGAGCTACATACCCGAGTACTAAAATAACTTTACATAACATTAGTTTTTTTTTGTATTCTATATGAAATGTTATTGTTAATGAATGTAATATGGACACAAAATCGGAAGTAAACAAAAAAAAAAGATGTGTGGTGTCGTGGGACACCGAATAGGAACGAAGTTCCTTATTATAAAAATATTAATTTTAAGTTCTATTCGAGGTATAAAGAAAATAATTATTCGGGTCGGATGTTTTTATTGATAAAAATAAATAAAAAACTACTTTACAAAGTTATCAACTTTATTTTATTCACAATGATTTATAAAAAATATATAATAATAATATATAAAGAAACAGCTATATATATGAATAATAATAATAACCGTCATCACGTAGACTTCATTAGACACTGTATAGCCATCATACTAAGCTTATACATAGATAATAAAAATCTTACGTTACGGACGTTTTCTCCTGGTTAGGGTACCCATCCGCAACGTCCCATAAGGAACTTCGTTCCAAAAAAAAACAATTTTATGACACTTATTATAATATAATCTACTTACCGTAGTTCGAGTATTACTATATAATCTCTGTAAGAATTAAAAGCGCGCTAAAAATTAACACTACCGACTTTAACTGAACGTTTAGACGCGTCACGAATAATAATTTGTACTAATCAATTTACGTCCCGAATCGACCTAACGAAAACACGTTAATGGCCCGCACAAAGACCTCATCGTTCAATTCATTGTTTTCTTGAGCAACAAGTGAATAGATTTAAATGCTCTTTGTTTACTACGAGAAGCTGGTTGCCATTACGGAACCCTATTCTTATACGACCATTGTAGGATCGTCTAGTGTTCCTGGTTCAGTAGATGAAGTGAGACCCAAGGTAATTTTCTGTATTCATGCAATAGTTCTTCCTTAACTAAGTACGGACAGTTGGAGGTGAAGTTCATAGCATCAATACAGAGTACAGAATCTTTTTTTATTGATTTGGCGGTGTCAGAGTTACGATAAGAATGCTTTTCAGTGACCAACGCGCTAATATCGAAAAAAAAGTATTATGATAATTTTTCAATATGCTATTTCCATGTAATTACTGTCGTATAGTGTCCTTGAAGTATATATCGCATATGAATATGGTGTAATTAATAATGTGTTTTCTTAATGTTGAAATTGAAACTCTTGCGTCATATTTGACAACAATTACAAATCGTAATACTTTCAGGACAATAAATAACATTAATTACAATCACGAAGTTAAATTAATTCAAAAATAAACATCGTGCAATCTCTTTATTTTAATTTTAAATGCAATCAAAATATTATCTTAATATCATAAATCTTTGATAGCGCAGACAAAATTTTCAGTTTACGCGCGCTAAAACTCTACACTTCTCCACCAAATTTTTTTTTTTTTTTTGCAAAACGAACTCCTCTACAGGGAAGGAAATAATACATCAAATGCGATTTTAATTTACTATTCACACAATAAAAATACCGGAGGGAATTTCGTCGTCCGTGAAACCTTAAAAGCCATTTAGCTTTTCCTGCGGAAGTACATAATCATGTTGTTATTAAAATACACGAACAGCAATTTATGAACTTTCGGGAAGAACGTTTGTGAATCCATTTTAAGCGACAATTTCTATTAATTGAATATGCAATTTCGAAAAGGGCACATCTCTGAAAATGTAAAATGTTCATATGTATGAACAGGAATAATGTTCAGGAAATGAAAAAAACTAATTATTTTCTAGAGCAGTGTAAAATTTAAAATATTAACTTTTGAGTTATATTTTAGTATTAATTAGCAATTGAAAATTACTGGAATTATTATACAATGGGTGTAGGTAAGCCTCAAAACTACATGTATATGAAAAAACGTATTTGACAAAATATGCGACATGTGCCCTTTTCGAAATTGCATATTCAATTATTTTTTGAGGTTGTAATAAAGCTTCCTTTAATACAGTGCTCGATCTCTGTCACTTGGACGCGAATGGTACTTGAGATACGACGCTCTAGAATACTTACGTTTCGCGATGATACCAATCAGATATAATAATTAGCTGTAAATCTAAGTTTGCATTACTATTTCGTGTTATACGATGTGATTGATTACAATCAGAGTTTCAAGTGACGAGTAGCATACTAATGTTATACGATTACCATGCATCAGGCACTTATTTCTGTTAGGGATCGTAAGCAAGAGTAGTTGATCAAAATATTTTTTATTCTGTTGACGGGTATACAACAAGCTCACGATACTCCAGTACCTACACACACTTGAAGTGAAAGTCTGAACTGTATTGTATAACCGCTATCCTTACATTCGGAAGGCAGGATTGTTTTACTGGAAAAATAGAAGGGAATACTTTTTTTTCGGGCCGGGACCCGAACCTCCTATGAAATTCCTGCTACTAGGGGGAGCGTTATATATGTAGGCACATATGTGTGACTCCGTGGCCACATTACGGATCCTCCCGATTCATTAACGGTGCATTTAGGTACCACAAGCACCCGTCCGTTCACCGTCTTCGTCGAACTCGTCGCTTGCGATGAAGGGCTCGACGAGTGAATGTACCCATAGACACAGCCCACTGAGTTTCTCGCCGAATCTTCTCAGTAAGTCGCGTTTTCGATCCGGTTGTAGATTCTGCGAAGCAATGCTCTTGCTAGGGCCAGTATTAGAAACACACCCGGTTTGAGCCCCATGAGCTCACCTACACGTCAAGGAGGAGCTGATATAGCCTCTTAAGGCTGTCAGCATAGGTAGAAAAAAAAAGTGGCCAAAGATAAAGCCCATCCACTAAGCAGTCGAAGCTTATTGGGTTAAATAAATAAAGCTTAGCGCAATAATGGTTTTATACTTTACTGGTGGTATGGCGTTTTGTGAGCCCGCACGGGTAGGTTCCACCATCCAATATCCTGCCTATTTCTACCGTGAAGCAATGCGTTTCGGTTTGAAGTCCCACTCCAGCCGTTGTACTGTAAAAATAACTAAGACTTAAAACCCATGTCTCAAGTTGGTTGGCGGTATTAACGAGATAGATGTCTATGGACTCCGATGACTATTTAAGCTCATTCATCCATCGTAGCAATAAAAAATACTGTGAGAACGCTGCTACCCATTTTACGGTGAATCTCTTAATCAACTGTTATAACACCCACGGAAGGTTACGCAGAGGCGGACATCATATAGTCCAATCTCACAAAAGATCTCTTGCTCCTAACACAATAGAATTTAAGTCAATACTTATTAATTAGAATCGGTCACGTTGGAATTTAACTAGGTACTAATTAACCTAATAGTATATTGTTGTATTTGTTTATATTTATTGAGTAAAATGAAAAAAAAAACGATTATATTTATCCTTTTTTTTTGTTACTATGTGGGTGGACGAGCTCACAGCCCACCCGGTGTTAAGTGGTTACCTACTATCTCATTCAATCATTCATTGTGGACAGTGGAAAAAAAATCTGTAAGCTGATATATTTTAGTGTACAATGAAGCATAATTTCACTCTTTTTTTTAACCTACCATCAAAACTGAGCCACTGATTGTAGCTAAGCAAAATAGCTGACTATCTTGATACGAAATTTTACACTTCATCTCTTCACACTTCTTTTTTCACTAATTGTTTCGTACTCGTAATACTTACTTGAGTAATACCTAACAAACAAAATATTTCTTCACACAATTTATTTTTCTTTTTTGTGTTCACTAAGAGCGATCCTTCTAACGTTCATAGTGGCATTTCTACAGCCTATTTGAGCTAAAAACTATAGCGATTTGTCGTATTTCCCGAAAGTCACGTTCCATTGTGTTTTCCGGCGAGGAAAATTCCATCAGATAAACCCACCCGCTTTTCCAATCTTACGAAACACGTACCAAAGTCTCAGGATAGTTGTGTTAAAACTAACAATATCTAACATAGAACATAATTGCATTATGTATCGAGTTAATCAACCTGAAGGAACCAACAAAATCACATCCTTATTCAATTACAAAGCATCAACATCACGCTTACATAATTACCGTCTGTGAGAAATTTAATGTGATAGTTTTACTACGTAATTTACTTAGAAAATCTGTCAGGACAAGAGTATAGGTCAAAAGGTTCAAATTAAATCATATTTCTCTGTTTTCGCCTACATTGTCATATGTAGTCTCAAATATAAATACAAAGATTGATTTTTACGTACAGCGACCGATCGTCTTCACTCAAAAATAATATTCCCGTTCTTAATACTTAGGAAATAAGAGTTATTCGAGAAACAGAACCAAAACAAGTAAGACCGCATTAAACAGTCCTAAGTACCTACCAGGCTCCAGCGACTGTAGTGATATTTCTATGTCATAACCTATTGTTCTGTTCAAGAATAACTCGACTGAACAATTTACTTAGAAAATAATGTTAGATGATTTTTATACCTCCTGAAGCCGACAGACAGCTCGGGTACGAACACGATACATTCACTCATGTTTATATTTATACATGTATTGCGTTGAACATTTACTATCACATTTCTTTGCAAAAATTATCTTCAAAAATTCGTTTGTTTCACTGAATTGTAGTCTAACAAACTTCGATCAATAATAGTAAAAGAGAGAACTATTATTGATCGAAGCTAACAAATCATCATCTTTGACTTAATGATTTTTATAGGCAAATTGTATGTAGGTTGCATTAGCGGTAGGCAGCGACTTGGCTCTGCCCCTGGCATTGCTGAAGTCCATGGGCGACGGTAACCACTCACCATCAGGTGGGCCGTATGCTCGTACAAGGGCAATAAAAAAAATGTTGTGGCTTCAGAATCAATGAAAATGCCATTGTTACTTACTACCTGATTTTTTATTTTTATTTATTTATTTAAGGTCGCTTTTTAACAGCAATGGTCATTAACGACCACTATAAGCTTATAGTTAAATTAATCTATGGTAATCTATAATTTTCAGGAATTTTAAAGTACATTTTACATTATTATTTAAACAGTCAAACAAACATATAGGTAAGGCAGAAGTATGTCTTTCTGCATTAAACATTGGGCACTCAGTTAGTAAATGCTTAATAGATATATTGCTATCACATCGACTACATTTCTTTATTTCTTCTTTTATAATAAGATGGATGTGAGTAATGTTACAGTGACCTATTCTTAATCTATTTAAAACTACTTGATCTTTTCTATTATTAATCTGAAAATTCCTTTTTTCAAAAACGGATTTTCTTATATCATATAAAACACTTTTATTATCTTTTACCCAATAGCTATTCCAGAGTGTTTTAATCTTCCATTTAATGTGTTTTTTAAGATCCTGTATATTAGAAGTAAGATAATTACGTTGGGCTAACTTTGTGGCTCTCTTAGCTTCTGTGTCAGCTCTTTCATTTCCAGATATGCCTTGGTGACTAGGAATCCAGATTAGCTTTATTATATAATTGTTATCTATAAGCCCGGTTAGAATTTCCTTGATCAGAATAATAAGAGGGTTTTTGTTGTGATTATTTGAAAGGGCCATGAGGGTAGACATTGAATCAGTGAAAACTATATATTTTTTGTGATTTGTGTTTGTCTTAATAATGTTTAAGCATTCTAGTATAGCAACTGCTTCGCATGTGAATATAGAGGTATAGTCTTGGAGTCTATTCTTGCAACTATAATTTTCAGATACAATAGCGCAACCAGATCTACCTTCACAGACTGAGCCGTCCGTGTAGTACATCTTGAAGTCTAAGTGATTATTTTTAATTTCGTAGAAAAGATCTTTGTAGATATAATCTGATGTGGTGTCTCGGGGATTATTTTGAGCTATTTCCATATTTATTGTGAAATTTGATTGGTGCCACGGAGGACAGTAGTGGTGTTTACGTGGAAACAGCGGGGGAAAATCTAAATTTATTTCTGCGAGGTATTTTTTAATTCTTAACCTCAAAGGAGATGAAAGGGTTGGTTGTAACCTAAATTCTATATCCGATGGTACAGGGTCCTTTAGTATAAATGAGTCTTTGTTGTTTGTTATATGGTTAGTAGCATATGACAGGCATAACTCTTTTCTCCTAAAAGCTAGTGGCATTTCCTCTGCTTCAACTAGAATGCTATTTATTGGGCTTGTTCTGAAGGCTCCTAGACTTAATCTTAAACTAGTGTTGTGTATACTTTCTAGGGTTTTTAAAATATTGGAAGATGCAGAGTCATAAATAATAGAGCCATAGTCAATTTTTTGTCTTATCAATGCTTTGTATGTATTCTTAATGCATGTGCTATCTGAGCCCCAACTACTTCCTGATAGAATTTTGATGACGTTGAGTCTATTATAACAATCTGATTTTAGTTTTTTTATGTGGTCGACCCAGTTCAGTTTTTGATCAAAGATTAAACCTAATATTTTTAGATGACGGACCTCTTTAATTTGTTTATTATTAATTGTTAAGCTTACTGTTTCTTTCTTTTTCCTTTTTGCTAAAACGATAAACTCAGTTTTCGTATCTGAAAATTTAAATCCAGTATGTCGACACCATTCACTTAGTTTATCTAAAGTATTTTGCAATAGTGTTTGCGTTAGTTTAATGCTGTTCCCACTGCATACAAGGGTTAAGTCATCCGCAAATAAACATCCTTTCACTGGTCTTTCTATAACCTCTGTTACGCTATTAATTGAAACTAAAAAAAGTATTACGCTCACCACAGATCCCTGCGGTAGACCGTTCTCGGTATTGATAGGATCTGAAACGATGTCATCTATCTTAACCCTAATCCTCCTGTTTTCTAAAAAATTTCTAACGAAGGCTAGGGTGTTACCTTTAATACTCATCTGTTCCAGGAATAACAAGACTCTGTGTTTCCACACCATTTCATAAGCCTTTTCCAAATCCAGGGAAACCGCCACAACCTTATTTTTAATTGCAAAGGATGTTAATATTTCGTTTACGCAAGATTACGTACGCAAGATGATCTAATGTTGACTTATATTGTCTAAAACCAAATTGAACTGCTGATATTAGTTGATTCTGTTCTAAATACCATCTCAATCTATTACTTACGATTTTTTCGAGTAATTTACACAAATTGCAAGTGAGCGATATAGGTCTGTAACTGGAAGTTAAGGTTGGTAATTTCCCCGGTTTCGGAATCGGTATAACAATGGCTTCTCGCCACTTATCAGGAAAGACTTGATTGAGCCAAATGAAGTTGTAAATGTCAAGGAGTCGTTCTAGAGCCACGAGTGGAAGGTTTTTGATTAAGGTGTTAGATATGTTGTCTGGTCCAAGGCTAGAGTGTTTTAATTGGTGTAAATAGAAATACAGTTCATGAATTGTAATATTTTGATTGATAGAGTTACTATTATCCAAAAAATCGAATACATTATTATTCTCTTCTATTTGGTTTTTAAAAGATAGAAATTCTTGGCTGTAATTATTAGAGCTAGAGTTTGCAGCAAAAGCAGACGCTAATAATTCCGAGTTATTTTTTGGATCACCACTTAACTGTCTATCATTGTTTTTTAAGACTATTGTTTGTTTTTTGCTTTTTTGTCCATTAATAGCGTTTATTTTTTGCCATACAATCCCTGGCGGAGTGTAACTATTAATGGAAGTGATAAAACTTTCCCAACTTTTCTTTCTGCTTTCTTTAAATATTCTTGTAGCATTGGCTCTTTTTCTTTTATAATCTATCTTAAGTGAATCTTGAAGATTTTGGAGATCTTCCAAACGATTTGGACTTTTTTGGTAATATTCGGCTTTTCTTTTTTCTTTTTTATAAAGTCTATATGCTCTTTTAGATTCTTTAAGTGATTTATCACACTCGTCGTTCCACCATGGCACTTGTTTCTTTTTAATTTTCCCTGTTGTTTTAGGTATATGTTTTTCCGCCGAACCGAGAAGTATTTGACTAAATTCATCAAAAGTCATTAATTCTGGTCAAAGATTCGGGTGTAACTTTACTTAGTTGGTTAATTTTAATTTCTATATCAGAACGAAAGTTAGGCCAGTCTGCCATCTGATATTTGAAGTGTTGCGGGGCGTTTTGGTTAGCGGGGCTTAAATCTATCTTTAATGTAATCATAATAGGGTAGTGATCACTGTCGTATAGATCGTCTAATGCATACCAGTCAAAGTAAGTTGATATACTTCGTGAAGCAAAGGCTAAATCGATACTGCTGGTGTGACCATTGCTATTATTAAAGTGTGTGGGCTGATTAGTATTAAGGATACCTGATTTTTATTCAACTGTATGTTCAAATAAATATTTTTGTTCCTCATATATCTAATAAGAACGAATTTATTAAAGTTTATTAAAGTTAAATCTGCCAACCCAATCTTTGATTTGAAATTTGAGTCATAACTCAAATAGCACGTAAAAGTGATGTCGAAGTTACTGTCGGACCTTCGTTTGTTTGCTTTTAATTTAAGCGCAAAATTAATTGGAACAAAAATAACATAAAAAAGATTTGCAATTTAGATTATGAATACATTTCCTTTAGAGTTTTACTTAAATTTTAATTTCATGCAGTCCGTAAGTGCTTGTGAAAATTTTGTGTTTTTTATTACACAGACAACAGTCTATATGAGATTTATACGCTCTTGTAGCAATTTAAAGCCCAAAGGTAATCATCATAACTCAATTTGATATAAATACAGATTCATGGAAGACGACAATGCTGCCGTTTTAGTGCCATAAATTGAGTTATCTCGTTTATTACTAGCTCAGAGCAAGTGGTTGTAAATCCCACCGTCCTGCCGTAAACAAGCCGCCTCTCCGGGCGACCGTCAATCGAACGCCAGCAAAATGTTCATCATAAATTATTGCAGGTATCTTCCACACGTATTTTGTAGCATAGAGCGACACTCGTCCATCATGTACCGTTCGCGTTTTGAACAAAACAAAAATCTGTCAGCGTTACCGATTCTCCGTAAACTGGCAACATTGGTCCTCAATTCACGCTAAAATACGATTTCCGTGAAAATCGGTTACGATACGTTCGCATGAAATTTTAAATTACCTTATGCGAACATACGATATAAAACACTACGGGTTCTACCGTTATAAAAGAATGTTCGGCATACAAATTATTTACTTGATACATTATGATATGATCGGTGTGAAGTGTTTAATCTGTCGGACCCCAAGGGTGGCGGCCACTGGGCGCTCTGACCGCTCATTAGTCACAGCTGATACCACCGGAAACATCTGATCGCATTCCAAGCCTGTCCAAAAGGGTTTCTAGAAAAATTAAGGAAAAATATGTTTTTGATACTTTGTGATTTTCTGTTTCTTTTTTTTTATTGGATAGATGTGTGGACGAGCTCACAGTCAACCTGATGTTAAGTGCTTACCGTAGCCCATAGATATATATAACGTAAATGCTGCCCCCACCTTGAAATATGAGTTCTAAAGTCTCAGTATAGTCACAACGGCTACCCCACCCTTCAAACCGAAACACATTACTGTACTAACGCCGTGGAGAGGTGTTTATTCCCCCGCTGAATGTATAATTTGGAAAAAATAACCTCTATAAACGTACGGTAGATGTACACAGTGGTTTGTCGTAGTAAGGGGAGCATGGTCTAGTGAAATGATGTGACAGTAAAAGAATAAGCCGGGATCATCTAAAAAATGCCACAAAGCCCTCACCATATGACCTAGGGTATTATAGAACACCGAGAACTTAGTATCTCCAAGGTTTCAAACCATGTGATTCGTTCTGACCTAACACATAATAACAAAAAAATACAATAATTATTAAATTTCTAAACTTTTATAATAATATTTTTACTGAACATTGACCAACGAAAAATTAAATAAACTAACATCAAACACACAAAATTTAATATGACAGCATACAAAGCGATGCTGAAACTAACGTCTGATATGTGACACATACATAAATATGACCCGTCAGGGGTTGGCAAATTGTAGGAAGTCTGTAGAAAATTTTCTTTCATCATAAATAGTGATGGGACAGGTCGAAGAAGCCTTTGGACACTTTCTCAATTTCCGCAAAAAGATCCCGTCGGAAACACCCAGTGATTTTCCGCCTCCGACTCAATGCTATTTTGAACATCTCACAAATAATGCTAAACAATGTATCTTTGTATATTGTTATTTGATTTCTTATTGTTAGAAATTCTTTAAGCTCTTACAAAGTAAACCAATGGAAAAATGAATCATTTATTTTTTAATGCGACCTCTAGCACTCTACACTAAGAAATCTAGCTAATAGAATTTGGGTATTATTACTATTCTACTCTGACGGCCACCTACACAATTTTTTCGTCATAGACGCATTTAATAAATTTATATATTATAAAAACAGGTAAGTGTGGCTTACAACGTAGGCAACCACGGTTTGCTTTATTTATCGAAAATTATTGCTTATAGACTGAGAAAAGTTTTATTTATTTTGCTTTGTACGAGAATATATATGTATATATATTAATAATTGCATAATAAATATATTCCCTTGTGTCACAGGAATGCTATCTTGAGAAGCAAAGTCTTAATTAGATTATAATATCCATGGAACGTACGAATGCTTCATGTCAGAAACAAATCCGTCATATAATAAACACTTGTGCGACTTTAGAATAATTGAAATAATAAAATCAGAAAAACTTGGAGGTAATAAAGACAGAGAGGACAGACAGTCTTGAAAGAAGAGGTGTTGAGAAGAGTATATACTGGTACGAATCTATTAAAGTATTGTACTGAACCCATGAAGATCAGTATAAAATTGCATTAAGGTAAATAGAAGATAGACAAAAACATTGTGCTTTATGGGCAATAAGAAGTATTTATTATATTATGTAGTTCCAAAATGCAAGCTCAGATTTTGGAAAAACAGTTTACTCTAAATTATTTCTCGACATCAGAAATAGCACTCGTAATAAACCTGATGATCTGAAGCACGAACCTAAAGCTTAGCTTAGAATCTATCACGCAAAGCTAGTCAAACTCGAACCGTGATAATCTTAACGCAAAACAGCCAGATATGCAATAACAGACTTAGAGACGAATGTGAATATTCAAGACTAGCGACCCGCCCTCGCTTCGCTTCGGAAACATTAAAACACACATTAAACCAAAAAAATTAAATAAAAAAATAAATAAAAAAGTAGCCTATGTTCATCAGGGACAATGTCGGCTTCTAATGGAAAAATAATTTTTCAAATCGGTCCAGTAGTTTCGGAGCCTATTCGAAACAAACAAACAAACAAATCTTTCCTCTTTATAATATTAGTATAGATATAGATTAATAGTAGTGGAGTTATGATGTATAATTGTACTAAGATTTATAGACTAAAGAAAAGTTTTCGTTAATATATTTTAAAAAATAATCTCATATATTCTATATCCACTAGAAGCAAATTGAAAAGCTCGTGGATACACGAGTCAATGCTTATACATGAATGCCTTTCAAAACAGATGTGTCTTGATCCACAATTGAATGGGATTTCAAACCAATGTTAAAAGCTAATTCAGTCAGCATGTGAGTGAACAGCTAAATTTCAGCAGGCCGACATCCGATGTCGGTGAATTTCTTTTGTGCTCTGACAGTTTATTACGAGAACAAAAGGATGACGTTGTTTGAACAGACCCGCTTCAGATTTTACTACGCTGATTACACATTACTCAAGATCTGTTCCATTGTGTCGAAGATCTGTATTTATTTCAGTTCAATTTCCGAACAAGATTACGTTCCTCTGTAATTTTCCCTTGGGGCGTGTAATTTAAAACTAATTATTGTTGTATAATTAATTTCAGTTAAATTAACAGGAACAATTTGAATAGTTAGTGAGTGGGATTAGATTTTGGATATACAGCATAAATAGTTAACTCGTAAGTACATATTATAAAAATGGACGAGATTTTGTGAACGAATGAAATGTTGGCTGCATGCCATAGATTCAACGGCGTCGTGCGTACTCGCTTAATTGGTTATTTAATAATTGGAGTATACCTAACTAATTCATTTAAACATTAACCACAACAGTGATAAATAATTAGTAAGCCTTTTTATTAGCCATAAGTATTTTTAATAGTCTTTATATTCGAACATCTTCGATGATTTGGGAAATACACATCTTAGGATGTGTGTGTCAATAAACAACTTCTCCGAGACCTAAGATTGAATTAGCAGTCGTATTGTTATATCGGCTGTCACTTACCTTATCCTTCAAATCGGACTTCAGGACTGCTATACAGTAATAATATGTAAGATGGTAGACCTACCCATGCACGATCACAAAAGGATCTACTTTCACAGAAAAAAAATTATAGAAAATATTTTTTCAATATGGCTGATATTTTACATTCCTATTGAAAGTAAAAATAAGCCTTAAATTACGCAAATTTATTAATGTTGGAGGTTTTATTCCGTTATGTTATTAGCCTTATCGTAAAAGCAAGTTCGAGGAAATGTGTTAGGAACGTATACTTTTAGAAAAATATATAGTCGTATAAATACGAGTACCCTGGGCGTTATATCCATTAGTTCAGCTATATAGCTAAGTAGGCTTCGGATGACGGACGTCGTTGTAGGTGTTCGCATATACATATACGCATACAGCGTTGTCGCCCTAAACACGTCATTACGAATCCGCCCGATCCATTAACGGTGCTTTTAGCACGCACCGGTCACCGTCATCGTTAACCCATAGAAACAGCGCACTGATTTTCTCGCCGGATTTTATCAGTGGGCCGCGTTTCCGATCCGGCAGTAGATTCTGCGAGCCACTGCTCTTGCTAGGGCCAGTGTTAGCAACGCCCCCGGTTTAAGCCTCATGAGCTCACCTACTAGCTCGGTGAATTTCAAATAACCCCTCAAGGTTACTAGAATAGGTAGGAAAAAAAAATACAGCATTAATAAATCTGTAGATCCCTCCACCAATCATAATTGTTTTTCTTATTTAATAAATTTATTTGTTTCCGTAAATAACAAAGGTAAAATTTATCTAAGTTTCATCTAAATTTTATGAATAGAAATGAAACTCTGATTAAAGCCATTACTATTCCGTTTAATTGTTTGCAAGTGCCAAATACTCAGTGAAATACCGAGGAGGCATTCCCGGAGGGTTAACATTCCTAGAAGGTTCAAAGTGTCCTCAAGCCGGATCGCCAATTTCCTTTGTAAACGCTTCGAGGTTATTAGGGAAATTGCTCATAAAATAAAAATGCGTTAAAAATGTATACATTGTTTGTGACTAAAATGTAGACGCACATTATTTCCAATGTGAACAACCAATAAATATACAATTTTGAAACATTTTCATCGATCTTCACCATGCAGCTGTTACGCGAATTTCTTATTTCACGCGTCCTTATATATTAACACGAAATTCAATAGGTATTGTTCTTGTAAACGTAAAATGAACATGGGTCTTTGGGAATAGACGTTGCGTGTTCTCATTCGAGTGGTGCTCCTTAATTATTTACTTAGATACATCCCGGGGCAGCCTACGAGCCCGGAATGGTGGGTAAAACCGTTGTAATTGCTTGTACACTTTGGAATCCCGGGCTCACTCCTCTCTACATTCATTATCTTTGTGTATACAGATGCGTTATACCTCGTATGATTATAGCAAATAATATTTACCGTTTACTACACATTCTTATTTGTATAGCGTGCAGAAATAAGCCTGGAAAATTCATTTGTTTGCTTTTATTCATTCGGTTTTTATTGCTAAGTGAGCGTCCCTTTGATTACTTTGTTGTGTTAAAATCTGTACGTACTTATGCTAATTTGACCTGAAGCGTTTTAGGTCCCATATTAATATCGGATCCGAGACTTGAAGATAAGTATAAAACAAAGGTATCTGGGCTGAATTAATTTAATTACCCAGATACAACAAGTTTAAATGAATATCACATATCATAAAAAGGAATCATATTATAATTGTGTCTTTTGGTTATTATTGAAATGCATATCATGACCTTCTTGAGCTGCTATGATGACTATCCCATTTCATGGCGGTATCGTTAGATAGTGCTAACACATTTAACAGCTTACCCTGGTTCGCGATAGGCGCTGAATAGACACAGTGCAGTACTCTATGGAACCAGAAGAGCACTTGTAAAAATCGTGACTGGAGGCATCAGCATTGCTTAATTCAACTAAATTATCTTGGCCTCATTTTGGATAGTAGTTGGAGTTACCCCGCCATCTTATTTGCTTGAAATGCCTTAAAATAAATCCTTGCTGCCGGAGTTGTCACACTGGATTCTAAAGGCGGTGGTGTTCACTATCTTCACTGCGTTTGGTGCTAAAATTGACGTTTGACGTAATTTCCTTGTAACCTAAAAAAATCTTGTGTTAAATTGTTACTGATTTCCTCATTTCCCCTATGAATCGAACAGACCTTTCGCAAGGGGGAACGTTACCGCTATATCAATGAAAAGCACGTCATGATCTACACGGTATCCGCTTAGAGTCAAATAGATCAGATTCGCTTTTAGACATTTATATATTTATTTATTTATAACTTCATATACTAGAAAGTATAAAGGCGGACTTAATGCCATAGGCATTCTCTAACAGTCTACTTTAGAGGAAGTGCAGAGATGAACCTTTGTAGGTGTAGTGTGAAGGTTATATTACTTAAACATATGTGTATATGTAACATACATAATATTTATAGATACAAATACTCGTACTTAAATAAATACATATACATAAATATATAGATATACATAAATATATACATATATAAACAAATATTATCAATTAGATGACTCTGCTAACTCTCTGAGAAACAGTTCTCGAACCTTCGTCTTAAACGCTTCACGTGTGGTAGTGTAGATATCTAGTGCACTAAAAATACTTACGGTTGATTTCATTGTACTGTATTGTCACTAAGCAGTATATCAGGAAGCTCAAGTAACAGTTCCGACCGATAGCATCGTTAAGCTTCAATGTGTTCGTGAACACCCAGTTTGTACTTTGTTTATGTTTAGTTTTATTACACCTTGCAGCTTTTGTTACGAGCAAACTGCTTCGGACGTGCTAACATTGTTATGGCCCAAAGAGGTTATACAAGAACAGTGTTGAACGCAGTTCCATCATAAACTATAGTGCCGACAAGTCTCTCTAAGCTTATTGTCGTGCATTGAAATAATTTAATCTAGGAAAACAATTGATTTATGAGTTAATTGTTGTTTTAATTATCATATCGCGAAAGCAACGAAACCGTGAGACCACTCCACTGAAAATGGATATATTTTCGTTTTATCCTTCAAACCGAAGCGCATTACTGCTTTACGACAGAAATAGGGCAGAAATAGTGGTGAAACCTACTTGTGCGAACTCACAAGACGTCCTACCCCCAGTAAAAGCAATAAAAATTATTTGAAATTAAAATTTCAAATGAAGTAGGCTCATTATCTTATGATTAATAAATAGCCAGACGGATTTATTATCAATCGTCTGCCACCAATACATTCCGCCATGTACCTACCAGAAATTTTGATTTATGCTAAGCCGATTGCATATTTTTTACATTATATCCCGCTTTAAATGGCTACAAACAAAGTGCAAAAATTCCAAACGCTTATGCTATATAATGCCTTAAAAGGTCCTTCAAACGCAGACAACGTATTCCACGTTCGTAAACAGTGACCGGCAGGGTCATAACATCAGCGCAACTGTATTTAGCTAACGATTGCTGTCACTCTCAGAATGTGCGGGCTGAATTGTGTCGGCTGGCTAGGAGGATTAATGAAGGCCGCCTCCACCAGCCCCGAGCGCCCTAACGCTGCCGAATTGCAGCCTAATTCGATATCCACACGCTTGTTAATAAAATAATCACAATTCTCACAAAAGAAAAGGTCTAAAGAATCGCCTCGTTGACCTAGTAATAAAATTATCTAACTTTTTTTTTAAATTACCCTTGTAGGCAGTAAATGAGGTGAAAATGAGGTTGAAATGAAAATGAGGTTGGTAAGAAAATGTTAACTATGAATGTGGAGGGATATAGAGGAAGAGGTAGACCTAAGAAGAAATGGATGGATTGCATGAAAGACGATATGGGTAAGAGGGGAGTTAGCGAAGAAATGGTATATAATAGAAGAGTATGGAAGGAGAAAACATGTTGCGCCGACCCCATGTTACTAGGAGAAGGGCAGGATAATGATGATGAATGATGATGCCCTTGTAGGCAGTCGAGCACTTGGCCCACCTGATGGTGAGTGGTTACCGTCGCCCATGAACTTCAGCAATGCCAGGGGCAGAGCTAAGCCGCTGCCTACTGGAAATATTGCCTATCATGAGATCTTAATTGTTTCCGCGGTCGGCGTTAGAACCTTTGATGGAGATGCGGTATAGCTTTAAAGGCAGAGTCTTGGCGTAATTTGTTCTGGTCTCCTTTGTGTTCCCGATACACATAAGAACAAGAAAAGAGATTCTAACTTGGGTTCGGTCATTGCAAAACTTTCATAAATATAAAGATTTACTGGCAAGCTGATGTAGATATAGGAAAAAACGGTGAGGTCATATAGTATACAGACAGAAAATAATAGAACAAGCTCCTGTCAGTATGTACTGGATTCAGAGATTTTATGAAAGAGAAAACGATTGGAATAAGAATTCAGGATCATGTTTCCTCAGAGCGTCGTTCTATATACGAGATTTGGGAAACCTCTCAGCAGTAGGTAGCGGCTTGGCTTTGTCTTCGGTTTTGTTGATTTCCATGAGCAACGGTTACTACCTACCACCAAGAAGAACGTATGTTCGTCTGTTGTCTAGACATAGGAAAACAAAAACAAAAATTGTCAAAACACTTATTTTTTTTAAATAACTACTGTCATTGAATTACAAAGAGTAGATGTATGAATCAAATTTGTACGACACATATTTAGGAAACTACTTTCTACATTTGCGTGACGGTAAAATCAAAATTAGAAGCTTTAAGCTGTTTGGCTAGATGTTACCTTTATTAACTTATCCCTTATAATTACTGAATTATTAATATTATACCTCGAAATATCTTGGAGTTGAACCTTTCGAATTTTTCAAACAATTTAATTATGCGATACCGAGGCTAAGTTGATGAGTAATTATATTGGAATAAATATACCTAGTCAGGTCATAAGTATTGTCACTCAGTAAAAACTTTTCTTTTAGAATGCTGGCCACAAAAAAGTTTATTGAATTCGAATTTCGAATTGTTCATGAAAATAAAAATGTATACTTTTAGAATTTTTACTAATTTTTAAATATGGAGTGGACGCTTAAAGAAGACCGTGTTGCAGTTATTGCGTTGCATCGTTGCGGTTACGCGCCAATACAAATTTTTAACATACTGAAAAATTTGAATATAACCAAAAGATTCGTTTATCGTACCATCAAACGATACAATGAAGACTCTAGTGTAGATGACAGGTCAAGAAGTGGTCGCCCTCGGTTTGTTAGGACTCCAGCAGTGATAAAAGCTGTGAAGGCGCGAATGCAAAGAAATCCCAAACGTAAGCAGAAACTGTTGGCCCTTCAGATGGGGTTAAGCAGAACCACGATGAAAAGGGTGTTAAATGAAGACTTAGGGCTTCGGGCATATCGAAGAAAAACAAGACATCGTTTGAATGCTCGTCTAATGGACCTGAGACTGAAGAGATGCCGCGCTTTGTTGAAGCGGTACGCGGGAAAAAAATATCGGGAAATTCTTTTTTCGGATGAATAAATTTTTACCGTAGAAGAGAGCTACAACAAACAAAATGATAAGGTGTACGCACACAGTAGTGAAGAAGCGAGCAACCGTATTCCGCGTGTCTAACGAGGTCATTTTCCATCCTCGCTCATGGTATGGTTGTGAGTTTCTTATTGGGGCTTAACAGAGGTACATTTTTGTGAGAAAGGTGTAAAAACGAATGCAGTTGTGTATCAAAATACAGTCCTGACGAACCTTGTGGAACCTGTTTCTCATACCATGTTCAATAACAGGCACTGGGTATTCCAATAAGATTCGGCGCCAGCTCATAGAGCGAAGAGCACACAAGACTGGCTGGCGGCGCGTGAAATCGACTTCATCCGGCACGAAGACTGGCCCTCCTCCAGTCCAGATTTGAATCCTTTAGATTACAAGATATGGCAACACTTGGAGGAAAAGGCGTGCTCAAAGCCTCATCCCAATTTGGAGTCATTCAAGACATCCTTGATTAAGGCAGCTGCCGATATTGACATGGACCTCGTTCGTGCTGCGATAGACGACTGGCCGCGCAGATTGAAGGCCTGTATTCAAAATCACGGAGGTCATTTTGAATAAACTTTAGTGTCATAAGAATCTATGTTTTGTTAAGTTCATTTTGGTATATGAATGGTTACATAATGAATAAACTTGTTTCAATTATTTTACATTAAACATGTGACAGAATTTATGACCTGACTAGGTTTAATATAAGGTATCTTTATTAGCTATCTATATTAGCTTTTAAATTATCAAGTATTCCATGTATCTGAAAAGTACTTTAAAAAAACCAAGTACATAAAATACAATTTTGAAGTCGTCGTGGCCAAGACGTCCGGTGCATTCGTGTTGAAGCGATGCAACGGTGTTCGAATCTCGCAGGCGGGTACCAATTTTTCTAATGAAATACGTACTCGACAAATGTTCACGATTCACTTCCACGGTGAAGGAACAACATCGTATAATAAAATCAAACCCGCAAAATTATAATTTGCGTAATTACTGGTGGTAGGACCACTTGTGAGTCCGCGCGGATAGGTACCACCGCCCTGCCTATTTCTGCCGTGAAGCAGTAATGCGTTTCGGTTTGAAGGGTGGGGCAGCCGTTGTAACTATACTGAGACTTTAGAACTTGTATCTCAAGGTGGGTGGCGCGTCTACGTTGTAGATGTCTATGGGCTCCAGTAACCACTTAACACCAGGTGGGCTGTGAGCTCGTCCACCCATCTCCACAATAAAAAAATAAAAAAAAATACTGCTAGCTACTAAATGAGAAAACAATTCTCTCAGCCTATGCTATTTCCAAGAAATAATAACAGTAACAACATTGAGTTATTGAAGGATAGATTTTTTAGTCTAATTAGTGAAAAAGCAATCAACATTTTGTCGACTACGTAGCTATCGAATTCATTAGATGTGACGTGTGTGAGATGTGATTTTTTTTTATTTGATTTGATTTGATATAAGTTCTAAGATCTCAGTATAGTTACAACGGCTGCCCTACCCTTCAAACCGAAACGCATTACTGCTTCACGGCAGAAATAGGCAGGGCGGTGGTACCTACCCGCGCGGACTCACAAGCGGTCCTACCACCAGTAAATCTTCAAAAAAATAACACAGACTTTTGAAGAAGTTCGATTTTAAGATTCCTAAGTTCCTAAGTTCCTATAGAATACCTATGCAGGCAGGTTTCTTTATTAACTGGACTGTTGGAATGACAACCTCACGAACGTGATAAACGCTTTGCGTCTGACCATCCCTATTACGACGCAGACGAAATGAGAAAAATAAACTCTCAATCGACAGAATAATTGATTTCGAATCATTGTTCACTCAATTTTCGATCTACGAATAGCAGAGACCAAAATATGCTTACGAACACAAAGTAAATATCCAGTTCGACAAACCTAGTACTTTTATGAAAGGATCATAAAATACCGAAATCTATTGGACACAAAAACTGATGACATCCCTCAGCTATCGATTAAAGTACAAAATACCATATTAATGAGATAAACAACAGTGACGTTATATAATACTCTCACGAGGGCTATATGTCACTAATTTTAGTTATTTTTCATACCTGCTGCCAGAATGTTCCAGTGATGGTAAATCGTTGTCTGAAACGAATTATCAAAAACTCAACTTAAATAACAAACGCAATTAACAATTAATTTCATCTTTTTTATCTAATTTAATACCTGATATTAGAACGAAGTAATAAAATCATTGAATCATCATCGGTTCTTGACGCGTGTGCTAATTTACAAATCAATCTGTCATCTTGAAGTCGGTGAAAATTACATTTAAAGATGCCGCTCCATACACATAAAATACTAATATACACACACACATGTTATCCATATAAAATAAACACAAAGCCAAGCTAATAAAATTGTATCAAAATTATGTAACATTTATTTGATAATGTTGGTCATGTCCTTTGTTTCTATGCGAAATTCTTAATTCAAACTGAAAATCCGAAGCACAGTTATGGGAGCCCGGAGTTGAAAATAAAATGAGGTTAATTAAAGCACTGGGAATTTTTGTAGAAAGTCTAAATAAGCCCCACAATCGCAAAGATAAATAACAAGCTTAACTCTCAGTTACAGTTGATAATTCAAGATAGTCTAACCAAAAATAAATGTAATCATTTCAATGAGGGATGTTTGAGTAAAAAGGAATGCTTAGCAAATGTAGTTAAATATTGAATTTAGAACGCAATATGTGAAAGGCACAGAGGGCGCACATAAAAAACCTTCAGGTAAATGAACAGGAAAATATGTGTCATATCAGAATGAACAAAAATTATTAGGTTGTTATCTAAAATGAGATCGTAGAAAGGTACGAAAATAAAATTGAAAGTTTCAGTAACAATGTCATTCGATCGAAACTAGTATGAGGCTCAAATAGATGATCCCTATTCAGTTTTTTTCCCTTAGATCCGTTGTCTACGGAACACGTCCGCCGAGCAAGATATGACTCAAATTGTTTCCAATATCTTTTACGAGCATTTGACAGTCGAGTGAAAAATTACCAACGAGTTCCATTCGATACTGTATTTTCCAGCAGTATTATTTATATGACTTTAATCCATCAAAGCTTTCTACTACGACGGGAGAGAATTTATTTTGCAGTTCGCTTTGCACACCGAGTCAGTGAACTGTAAAACATCGAATTTCATTGTTAAGCTAATTCACGTACTCGTATATATTATTATTAGACTTTAATGTTAAATTGGGATGGGGCATTGGGATAGGATTGGGATTTGATAAAACTATACATTAAAATGAGAAATAGCTTGTTAATCTGTTTTGGATAATTATGTATTTGGACAAACTGACTAAACTTTATAATAAATAAACAAAACAAGTGTAAATATAGTTGTATTAAATAAGTAGTTAAACTATCGCTTAGTTTGTGAAATGCAGACGGATCCTTCAGATCCAATAACCTTTGCATTAGACGCCTTCAGCTCTAACACTAAGAGCAGGCTTAGGAACCCCGGTAACCGTACTCGTCGAACTCGACAAAGAGTTCGCCGTGCAACCTAACCCATGAATCAGCTCGCTAAGTTTCTCGCCGGATCTTCTCAGCGGGTCGCGATTCCGATCCGGTAGTAGATTCATTCGCGAAGCAGCTGCTCTTGAGCTGTTAGGTCTCCTTCGGAGGCGCTCGGGTAGCTGTTAGCAAATCCCACCCCTCCTGGCTGAGCCTTTGCTCGCCCACCTGTCCTGGTGAAACTGGAAAGGCCTCCGGGCCACCAGTAATCCTTCAATCATAAAAAATAAAAATAAAGTTTGTTGAAATGTTAATGTACCTTTTTTTTCCCCTACCTATGCTGATAGCCTTGAGAGGCTATATCGCCCTAACGTGTAGATGAGCTCACGGGGCTCAAACCGGAGTCTTGCTAACACTGGCCCTAGCAAGCAGTGCTTTGCAGAATCTACCACCGGATCGGAAACGCGACCCACTGAGAAGATCCGGCGAAAAACTCAGTGGGCATATTGTAACACAATCCTATTGGAGTACTGCACACTACAACAACTGTATCAAGGATAATATACATATATTCAATAGAATAAACTATGTGCGAAGGCATGGATCACGTTCAAACCAGCATTCATCATCATTCTCCTACTCTTCTCCCAGTCACCAGGGGTCGGCGCTACATGTTTTCTCCTTCCATACTCTTCTACCATATTATTATACCATTTCTTTACTCACCCCCTCTTACACATATCGTCTTTCATGCAATCCATCCATTTTTTCCATCCATCCATCATCCATCTTCGAAAGCCTTCATCGCGTTCAACCCAACAACAACAACAAAATAGTCATTTTCAGTTTTCAGTTGTTCTTGTTCATTTTTAACTTTTGAACTTTTCAAATGTATATATAGGACAGGTGCCTGAATCGCGCAAAACACATTTTCACGATAAACTTGCATATATACAAGTTCCGAAAAATAATAGATGAAACGCCGGTCTATCGAACAATTTTGATCCGCTCGATGGAAAATCTTCACTGTGTCCATTACCTCCAAACATCTATTCTTAAATCTCGATATTACGATTTATAACTCATTTTGATTTCATGTGATCGTTTCACGTCAACATTATTTTCAGAGTCACTTATTATGTCATAATAACGTGAATTTCCCTTTAGAATAATGACTACAAGCTTCATACTTGAGTGCTGCACGGCGAAAATTAGCAAGGTTGTATGTAAATACACTGTATTAGATCACCTGCCGATAACCATGACACCAACTTGAAATTACCATAATCCTTAAAATAAACGAAGAACTAACTGGTGGAAGTCAATTAGAAGACTAATAACATAAAAATAAAATATTTTTTTAAAAGTTATTTTTTATTTACCGTCTCTGGCGCTATATTTAATCGCTACCGATGCCCATATTATTTAGCAGTGTAGTAAAACGAGCAATAGAAAATTATGAACAAGCTAAAAAACGTTGGAAATCGTGACTTCACTCGCGTTAAGTACATTTATGACTCTCGGTGTATTTCCATAGACCTATCGATCTCTCTCATGAGAGACTCGCTTGATACTACGAGTCATACTTTTGTGATCTTTCAAAATAATATTTATCACACAAAAAATCTTTCAAAAACGGCGTTCATATAGAGAGTAACAGTACGAAGTAAAACGAGATTTAAGTTAAAAGGATATAAAAATTTAAACAAATAAAAAAATATATCTTTTTAGATATTATACAGTTTTAAATAAACTAAAAAGATAGATCTTCAATAGCTTCGACATAACCAAAAGGTTTTCATCCGGAGAGCTCGATAATCGGATTACATCACATCGGTAGAAAACATAATCTCGTCCAGCCAACTAAGTCTTGGTTATAAAAAAGAAAAAGGAAAAATATTTACGACACCAGTTTTATGAATCTACTTACAAGTTATTTTCGTGTTCACTAAGTTGATGAATGTTTGTCTGACCGAATATCGAGTCCATAGGTTTGGAACCGATTTTTTTACCGCGATTTTTAGTGCCCAGTATTTGATATTTTTTCCGATTTAGATACGGTTTTCACTAGCATAAAGAGAGGTAAGCAAAGAAAGTGTGTATATTGTTGTTGCAAATATATATATTGAACAAAATGAACCATGACAGTGTTATGTCGAAACAACCATTTTCGTACCGTTACATGTTTAAAACGTTAGAAAATTCGTCTAGTTTGCGCAGGCATAGCTTCCAGCGGAACGGTATTTTATGATCACAGAAGAAATATAATTTTACGACCAAGTTAACGAAGTCGTCTAGTTTAGTCGTGCATGACCACAAAAACTAAAGTATTCGACACGTCGGAATTAATATCATGACAATAAAAAAAAGGCGAGAGTAACCCGTAAAAGTAGCTTGAATTATGTTTACGAGTCACTAAAACCAAAGAAAATACATTAATTAAGTGTTAATATTTTAAGTTAATACTAGCTGACCCGATAGACTTCGTAGTGCCTCAATCGATAAATAAAAGACCTAACTTCTATATAAAATAAACTTAAAACAAACAAAAGGAATCCGTCCGACGCCGCGACGGGGTCACGTCAAAGGAAAAACAAAATTGTTATTTTTATTTAATTCCGAGCATTTTCATATTTATTTACCTTTTAAACCTTCTCTGAGCTTCTGCAAATAATTTAAGACCAAAATTAGCCAAATCGGTCCAGCCGTTCTCGAGTTTTAGCGAGACTAACGAACATCAATTCATTTTTATATATCTAGATTTTCCATGTTTAGTACGGAAAGTCGTTAAGAAACCTAGTACTGAAAATAATATCCAAAAAAAGCCGTTCAGATTTCTCTGACTTGGAATTTTGATAAGGCATGAAACAATTCCAACATTTCAACATTCATAACGACATAGTTGATTTCGAGTATCACAAAAGGAAACCACATTTACATGCTGAATAAGACTGTCTAAACTGAAAACTAATGTGCGGAACACACGTAACTAGCGCCTGATAAATTGATATTTTATACACGGAAGACAACACTTCATACGAGCAGTTATCCTCATCTTAGAGTCACATACACAAGAGCCTCTCATCAGGAACGGTAAGCCGGGATTTTCCGTAACGTTACAAGGCTTGAACAATATTCCGCTGATTGAACGTCAATCTGTGATCGTCATGTTTTCCTAGTTTTTTTACTTTACACTGGCTTACAAGCTGGAATTTCGGAATATTAAAAACGTGCTTAACCTCTTTAATATTGTACTAGATGATGACCGAGCTTTGCTCGGTTTTAACGCCATCTTGTTGCGTCTTTAAAGCGGTTAGTTGCCCTCAATTAAGAAAAATAGTATTATTATTCGCCAATAGATGTCGGGAAGAGTTGATTATGGAAACACGAATAAAACAACATTTTGTGAAAATAAATCGTAGCAAGATCGATTTATCGCCCCCGAAATCCCCTGTATACAAAATTTTATGAAAATCTTATAATATATTATTATATTATATAATATTAATATACAAGAATTGCTCATTTAAAGATATAAGATAAACTAACTGACAATAGACAGCACACGTACTCGATTTCAGTATCCGCAGCATCGAAAGCATGATTTTTTTTCGTTATATATTAGACGTGTGAACAAGCTCCCTTTCCATTAAGTATAAAATGGTCATCGGAACTCACAAAGATCACAACGCGAAGAGCTCGACGATTCACTTAAATTTATATAACGGCTATCGTACCCTAAAAATTGTAACGCGAGACTGACTACCCATAGTCACAACCCACTGAGTTTCTCGCCGGATCTTCTCAGTGAGAGGCGATTCCGATACGGTGGTAGATCCAGCTAAGCACTGCTCTTACTAGGGCTTTTGTTAACAACTCTCTCAGGTTGAGCCCGTGAGCTCAAGTACTAGTTCGAGCGTAGCTGGAATAGTCCCTCAGGCTACCAGCGATGAGGTAAGAAAAACAATGAAGACTACTTCGCGGCAGAAATAGGAAGAACGGTGATACACACCCGTGCGGATTATTATTAATGCCAAACTGTTTAATATTGTAGGTGATGTTTTCGTCAAGCCTTTAAGACCTAATCCAGTTATTGAATGCGAAATGAAATCATAAGAAAGCAGAGTGAATTCTTTGCACTCGTACACAATGTAGTCAATTTGCTTCAAAAACGACAGAAACTTTTCTCAGTTCTGTCGCAAAGTTGTGATTGCCTTGTTTTCCAGCTCAGCCACAAAGAGAGGTGACGAATAAAACTTCACTGAAATCGCGAAAATAAAATGAATATGTACAGCTCGACTCTGGAATATTTGTTGAGTTTCTTGACCAGTATTTCAAAATGATGTTTCGAAATTTGAACAGAGGAATAACACAGCGTTAGACTTAGTTAGCATTTACTACTAATACGATATTTCCCTAAGCTATGTCTTCTTTAATATAAATGAAGCGGTTTTTTTTTCAAGGCCTACCTTATAAATAATTATTTAAATGGAAATAGGTCTAAAGATCTCAAAGAGAACTGATAATATAATGAAATAATATTTTTTAAATTTTATTTATTATATAATTCATTTCATATTCATCATTTTAAAGATGGTATATGACAATGTTACTAAGAAAAACATTATGTTTTTTCTAAATTAGAATGGTATAAAACGTTTTAAATAATAAAATTAGATAGTTCAAAAATAATCTAATATTTTTTTTTCAGTAATTCCAATTACGTTATAATAATATATAATTACATAGAAGCTTACGGTTTGTTTCCATAAATTTGTCTAACTATAATAAACCAAACGAGCAGAGGCAACGTGTAAAAGCCACTGTCACATTCGTTTCGTTGAAATGATTGTATCGCAGGTAATTTTCATAAAGACGCAGTAATGTGCCGGTAATGGTTCATAACAAAGTGCTCCGAGTATGCTTGTGCGTTAAGAAGCCGCCATTATAATATTATATTACTATCATCTTTTTAGAGTACGAACATTTATTTATAAGCTAAATACTTGAAGAGATTTTTGTCTTTTTTATCAAAATGACGCATCGTGATAAGAAATTTTTTTTTGTTTACTTTTCCTAGAATTTGCATAGATAAAAGGCCCTGTATTTTACAAGTTATCATTTTTGTCTTTCTTGTAACCGAGGAAAAAACTACTCTACTATGTAAGATAGCGGTAATATCTAGGATTTTTTTCGGTTTTTAAGAATCGTAGGCAAGATTAAAACTAGTTTGACGGTTTATTTTCCGTTTTCTTTTATCACGATGTTATTTCCTAGGTTCCGAATACTGACTATTTTTGCGACGGGGTCACGGCGCCGCCCCTCCCATGCAGGGCAGACGACGAGCGTGTGCTCCACCGTGTGCAAGTCGTGTTAAATAGTCACAATTGTTTGTGATTGGTAAACAGTATAAGTATAGCGCTTATAGCTTCTGTATTTCGCTATAAGCCCTTCACGTTTTGCTGGAACAATGAAAGCCAGGCGTGGACAAACCATAATCCTATTTGGTACGCCGCCTCGCTCTAAGGCTCTGTTTGCTCGCGGCATTCGGCAAACAATAACACCAACTCACTCTTATCTCGCATATAAAACGTTACCAAAGAATTAAAGTACCATTGTCTTTTGACAGCCGGAAATAAGAAAAAATATGTTTTTTGTTAAACATAAAAAATATATTATGTATACAATCATTTAGAAGTAAATTTACTTATCTCTTACTGGTGGTAGGTAGGTGATAGGTAAATTTACTTACTTTTACGGGTGGTAGGACCTGTTGTGAATCCGCGCGGGTAGGTGCCACCACCCCGCCTATTTACGTCGTAGATGTCTATGGGCTCCAGTAACCACTTAACACCAAGTGGGCTGTGAGCTTGTCCACCAATCTAAGCAACATAAAAAAAATTATAGCAAAATCTAGTTAAAGAAGATAGCTGATCCAAGTTTGTCTGTACGGTGATATTTTCACTTTATTCTAATTTAAAAAATGTATAATGTACATTAGTTTTCACGATAAAACAAATTACGACTGAACATTCGATGGAAATCAAACTACAAAATTGTTTATTCATGATGTTTACATAGTGGCAATAACCAAAGACGGACACACTCGTAGCTACTTCCAGCAGTTACGAACGTGGGGCGTGACGGTCCTAAGCTATTACGATAAAATATTCAGAAGGTATCCTCGTAGTATACAAACTTGGATCGAATAAGTAAACTTACTGACCGCTCACATGTAAGTTACTAAGATATTCGTAAAATAAATTTAGGACCCTCTAATCATATGAGACACGACCTCTTAACCATTTATCTCAAACAAGACGAATGATAAAGAACAGATTTTTGGAGAAATTTGATATTAAAATCACGAACAAAGCCAGAATTAATATTTATGCACACAAAAAAAATATACACATTCAAATCGATATCAAAAGATATCGTAATGTTTACTTTGATTTTCGGGTGCTGTGAACATAATAATAATATGTACGCTGACTGCGTCGGGTTAAAATAACAATATTCCAGAGAAAAAAAAAGAGAGCGGGCTGGGTATAGATATAAATTCATGATACGACTATAAATAAAATTAAAACTTGGTTTGTTAAAGGAATTTACGTAGATAGTTTTTCTTGTCCTTGAATGCAACAAATCTCAATAAATTATTGGTTTCAATTGTAACATTTTTTTATGATTATTTACATTACCCTACAGATCCTGCTATTAAAGTCTCTATGATCTTAAAGTGTTTATTAGTCTAGTCAACAAGTTCAAAGACGTGAAAAATAGAGACAAAGGTCCTATAAATATGAGCTCATTGGATCCGGAATCACCCCTAAAAAAATGTTTTTGAGGATTTTGGTGCAGGTAAAAAATTGAAATTGTTATTAACACAATAAGATGAAAAAAAAATATATTTTTAAAGAAAAACTAAATATATATTTTTTTAATTATAACTCGCAAAATATTAATATTTGAGGATTTTTTTATAAAATTAGATTTCTGTCAATTCTGTCTACGAAAACTGAAAAGTATTTGAAACGTTATAAGTTGTAACGTGAAAACAATACGAGTGAATAAAACATAAAAGTAATTTAATCACGCATGCAATTCGTTTTAATATAATTTACCGAACCATGAAAATAACTGAAAGCGTTAAAAATAATTACTGCCCAATAAGATATTCCATCACAGAGCATTTGCTTCCCACATATGTGACAAAAACCCAAAATGAACGATTACCCACCCAACTGACACGATTGCGACTCTCCCAACACAGTTTTTCTTTATAAAACTTTAAATTAAAACAAAGACTAAACTCTAAGCAATTGATGTGTTTATGTTGTTATTAATTTCATTATCGAATACAAACAATATCTAACACCCATCTTCAGGTTAAAGAGATTACTCATGGACGTCAGTAAAGCCAGAATCAGCTAAACCACAGCCGAATTCTGATTAGTGTTCACATGTTGTACATTATAATGTATTTTGCATTACCTGAAAAATTTCCGTTGATGCCAGTCGGTAGTCCAACGATAATTTATGGAAATGTCTTATTGAATATACTGCGCACTTTGAGAAATGGATTTTCTTCATTTATCAATGTCATGATTTCTATTTTTCACGAATGAAATAAATTGTTCCCAGAAACAGATTAGGTACTTATTATTTGAAACTTGCGAACGTTCAATGACTGAATGTACAATAGCAAATAGGTATATACCGCAATTTGATTGTTGCCCACTTCAGTTCGAATAATTCTACCTTTCAAGCTTGAACGCATGAATGCTTCGCGAAACAGGACAATGGGTTTGAGAAAAAAGTTTCCAGGAATGAGAAATTGGCCAGTTACTCGCTCATTTCATGTATGTTATATTATTTAGGTGGAAAATAAGGATCGAGGTTCGAGGAAACGAGGTTCTGCATTAGCGTAATGACTTTATATGATTTCAAATCTTGACTTCTAACTTTTTCGTTTTGTTTTGGTTCATGGCCATCAAACACAAAAGCCCTTTCTAGAGAAACTATTTACAGTTGGTTTAAAAAATTTAATGACTATTGTGTAATTTGATAGACCTAAAGAGAAGTAGCCGCTCTATGCTGGCTATTACAACAAACAAAATAGCAGGGAAAAGTTTTATTCAAAAAGAAACTGAGTAATTTTGAAAAAAAATTGCGTATTTTTTTCCTTAGACAGCAACTTCCCGTCCCGTTAGCTTTTGCTTGAATGGAGCATAATGACGATATAATGTGTAATAGAAATATTTGAAGCAAGCTTGATGAATTTTTGTTTTTATTATTTTGATCCAGAAACAATCCGTCAGTCTACTGTTAGGGAAATACCTTCGCCTACTATTTTAATATAATATTTAAAAGGAATATTGGAGAACATCAATACTGCAACGACTGTAATCAATTTGCTGAACGGTCTTACGTACTCCGCTAACAAAATAAACAATGTTCTGGGCATTATTAGCCACTTTATCTCGTTTTCGTTGCCCATAATTTCCAAAAAAATCTTACTAAAGGGAAACTTTTTTTATCGCCTTAAGTGCAATTGTGGCACCTGAAATTGGTGTCACATTCAAAAAAGCGATACCCGAATATCCAAATTTACCATAGCAGTAATTAAGGATTTTAGATTTGAAAAATTATTAAGCTATAACAAGCTGTATGACAAGGCAGGACTCATTACAGAATTTTAATGTGTCAAAAAGCATGTATCCGTGGAGTCTGTCACATGCGCAATCAAATTGTCTTCTTGTGCATTTCAAAACCTGAATTTCTTGATCACATTTGACACTCATACTTCATGCGTTATAAAAACGTGCAAACTACATGCAGACTTTATTGAACTAACATACGAATACTGCATAATTATGTAACTAATCATGTTGGGGGCACTAATATGCATTTTCCTCTTACCTGTTGTACCTACAAAGACAATTGCCACGTCGTAACCTCGCGAAATAACATCACAGAACGTGTTTTCGTTTTGTTAAGTTTATAAAATAACATAATACGCAGTTCCCGCTGCCGGCTGTATAAAACATATACATTAATTTTTACAGTCCGTAAATACAAATTGGGCCATTTCGCAATTTAAAAAAAAACCCACCCTGCCTTCACCGGCGAAACGCACAAATTTGACGTTTTTGCGTACATTTTCATTTGTTTTTTTTATCGCTATTCCGTCTGTTCCATTTTATTCTTATTGGATTTTTCTTTTTATGAGCAATACATTCCCGGCAGAGGCTTTGAATGTTTTATGACTGACAATTGGTTATTAAAACCTATAGATTTCGTTTAATGTGTATTGAATTTTAAACAAAGCTTTCGTTGCTTTAATACTATTAGACATTGTTTTATTGTCACTAAAGTTTATAGAACCTTTCGGTGCTCTTCCGATTGAATATACTCTCATCGCATCGAAGACTCGAAATCGCTCTGAATAAATAATGCTCTATGAGATTATTAATACTGTTAAATATATATGTCGTATAGGATACGTAAGCATCTAACGCTAACAAGGTATTTTAATCTAATGCACTTAGTCTCACAATGACTGGTAAGTTATACGCAATACGTTTTAAGTAAATATCGGAACGCTTAACAAGTTAATAGTGTAAAGGGAATTGTTTCAACAGCTCACTATCCGTTTCGATACTCAAGGGATATTTACTTCTCCAACTGTTTTCGACGTGTTTTGTATGCATTCAATAAAAACTGTTGACGAAAATATTTATTTATTCAAATTACATATTACGATTTTTATTTTGTACTAGCTGACCCGGCAGACTTCGTAGTGCCTCAATCGATAAATAAAAGACCTAAACTTTTGTGTAAAATAATCTTAAAACAAACAAAAGGAATCCGTCCGACGGGGAACACATCAAAGGAAAAACAAAATTGTTATTTTTATTTATTTCCGAGCATTTTCATATTTATTTACCTTTTAAACCTTCTCTGGACTTCCACAAATAATTCAAGACCAAAATTAGACAAATTGGTCCAGCCGTTCTCAAGTTTTAAGACTAACGAGACTAACGAGCAGCAATTCATTTTTATATATATAGATATATTTATACTTACTTATTATAGATAAATATACTTAGATAGATTCTAAAATTGTATCGTATTTGCAATAATAATTACACAACCTTTGTGATATAATTTTGAATAGAATTCTATGATTCAACCATTTCATCTCGTTTGGATTTCTTCAAAAATAGAGCTAATAAACATTGTTTCTTCGCATATATCGATTACAAACGGTAGCCGATCGACACCGAAACATAACAATTCGAAAGCAACGGGCTTGAAGAAATACAATATCTACACTTACAACCCTAAATTATTGTCGAACGAGAACGGATTCACGGCAGAAATAGGCAGAGTGGAGGTACCTACTCGTGCGGACTCGCAAGTCGTCGTATTTTTACTGGTGGTAGAACCTCTTGTGAGTCCGCACGGATAGGTACCACCACCCCGCCTATTTCTGACATGAAGCAGTAATGCGTTTCGGTTTGAAAGGTGGGGCAGCCGTTGTAACTAAACATGAGACCTTAGTACTTATATCTCAAGGTGGGTGGCGCATTTACGTTGTAGAAGTCTATGGGCTCCAGTAACCACTTAACACCAGGTGGGCCGTAAGCTCGTCCTTCCATCTAAGCAATAAAAAAAAGGTATCTAATAGTGATTCAGTTCTAGTACTTAGTTGACTACTAGTTAGTTCTAGTAACTTAGATTGAGACCTCATGCCTAATACCGGTTATTTTCTGAAATCATTTGCAGCATCAACAGTTCATTTTTTCTTTCTTTCAATACTACCTTCGAGGATCTAAACGTAACACTTTATTCGCTTTACGTGGAACGGTCTTAGCAGAAGTCGGGAGTAACGGGACGCGAGGCTCGGTCCTTCTATCCCTGTCAGGCTTTGTTCGCCTCGCGAGACCGATGCAATTTACATTGAGAGCGGCTGAAAAAACACAGCTCACTAGATTTTATTTATTTGAAGAAAACCTCTACATTTAAGGATTTTAATTCAACAAGATTTAATTTTAACTTTCGAACATGTTAAACCTTTTTTTCATTAACTTGTCTATTGTTTATTAAGAAATTGCAGGTTCGAAACAATATAGTGGCAATGAAGTTATTCATAACTAGTGAGATAAGGTCACGCTCCGCTGTCACTGTGACAAACTATTTGAAAACCATAATTTTATATTGATAATACTATAAAAGGGACCTTCCTCAGCGTGGCAACTCTACTATGTTCATAACAATCAGATGAATGACTTAGGAATCACAGAGGGCAAACTACAGTCATTTTTATATTTTTATTGATACAAGCATGGAAGTTCGTAATCCTTTTTGTTTATTTACAGGCCTCCCATCTGGGTTTCAGTGGTCGTCGAAACTTATGAATGTCACAGCGTAGAAGCCACCGCTCACTTTAAAATATGTGGTCGATGTCTCAGTTGCATTGAAATAGCGGCTATCTCGTCCTTCAAAGCGCAAAACACGGTTGCTTCAGATCAACCCTATAACGAGTAAAACGTCAATTAAGAAATATTGTTGTAAATCGAATGCGTTCTTTTGGCCAAAATATAAATTAAATATAGATTATATATACTATATACATCTTATCGTTTTTTTTTCTCCCTACCTATGCTGATGGCCTTGAGAGGCTATTTCAGCTTATTATCGTTTAATGACTAATAATACATTGTTTTCAGTGGTTCTAATATCGTCAATATTACTCTGTATTGTATTTTGTCTGCCGGCTAAAAGTTATCATTTTTTTAACATAAATTCCTAGTTTAAATCCGGAGGTAGATTAAGATAATGAAAATTAATTTCAAATAACATAGCTGTTACAATTATAATACGATAGAGCGATTCGCGCTTCCGTTCAAAAATCGAATAGGGAAAAATGATAGAACTTTCATCACGGTAATGTTATGGGTAATGGGCACGCCATGTGTCCTGGCAGGAAGGTCGTGTCCTTCACTTACAATCACACTTGGTCGCTCTTCTATTCCAAATAGTGTCACTTTTACTCGACATTTGTTCTATATTATCCTAGCTAACATTTACTTATCGAATAGCACAGAAGCAATCGAAATTTATTACGTAAATTAGCCAGTTACTCGCCAGTTACAAATTACACAGTTAGAATATAGGTCGACACATTCATAAGAACGCATCAATCGAATCCAGAGCAATAATTGATTTGCAACTTCAACTTGGGCAGTGACAATCCCCGTAATTCTTTAACCGTGACTGTGCTGTGGACTGTGAACACATCGGTCCATTTATTCTATACAAATAAAAAGGTCGGCGATTCAAAACAGTACACATGGGTAGAGTCCACTTCATTATACCGGAATAAGCTTACCCAAAAATATCGATATTTCTAGTTAGCCATTACGATTTTCAAAAGATTGGCAATATTGCAAAAAATCCGTTAAAATCCGTTCCGTATTCCATGTATTGTAAAGGTATAAAATACATATATTTAATACCAGCAAACAAAAAATAATGGCTCTTTAAGTTTGATTACTATCAAATACAAAAAGATAATTCATTGTTGTTCTTTCATTTCTGATGGTCATGCCTTTGCTCGTAGAACATATTATTATTAGCCCAAGAGCCCGTGGGCTCTACCTGTATGTATTTGACCAGACCTGAATTTTCGTACATTGAGACCCCTATATCTACCATGCATGAGGTGGGGACTCACTAAGCTCAAAGTGGTCGACGCGCCGAGCGCTCAAGTAGGACAGGTACCGATTTTGACGGATTTTAAATCCATTTGACCACGTCTGCCGTTTTGAGATTTTGAAAATATATGATTATTATTATCGGAAAATAAGAATGGCAGACCATTATCGCGCATTTTACTTTGTGGCAGACCACTTTGAAAATGTTAAAAAAATAAAATTTTGAAAGTAATTTACCAGATCTGCCATTGATATAATAATATGTTGTTTATTATAGTCTTAAAAACTTATATTGATCACGGCAGACCTCTACATTGCGTACACACATCAACAAATAAAATCTTAGCTACTACCCGGCCAGATGTATATTAGGTATGTTTGCCGTTCACTGTTTTAGAGGAATATAATTTACTTGCGATTTACTTTAGCAATGTATTTATCGAAATTAATATTTTTAATATTCTATATACTAAACTTCATTAGTCTATACTAATATTATAAAAAGGAAAGATTTGTTTGTTTGTTTGTTTCGAATAGGCTCCGAAACTACTGGACCGATTTGAAAAATTATTTTTCCATTAGAAGCCGACATTGTCCCTGATGAACATAGGCTACTTTTTTTAATTTTTTCTTTTTTTTTTTGGTTTCATGTGTGTTTTAATGTTTCCGAAGCGAAGCGAGGGCGGGTCGCTAGTTAGACAATAAAGAAGTGAATTTTTTATGGAATAATTATAAATAATACGGTATAATGCTGATCAAAAAATAATTCAATTCCTCATTTTTATTTCGTCAAGACAAAATTTAAAAGTGTTAAATCAGTTAAAAAAATATATCATGCATGCATTACACATATATATATATCAATCTTCATTCATCATCATAATCATCGGAGTCATCTTTATCGTTATACGACTCGTCTACATCATCCATTGAATCGAATACTGCAAAAATAAAACATAAATTGTAAAATGAACGTAAATTCATCTGAACATGTTCGAGAAAGAATTGTTATTAACTTACCAGGAACATTGGTGATTAAGTCACTCGCAAAATATGGAAATTGGTCACCTTCGAACCCTTTGAAGGCATGTATGTTGTCCTGCTCAATCCAACCATACTCCAATGGGTCTAAAGTTGTGGGTTGCTTTTTGTAAGCATTTCTCCAAATAGAAGAAATATAGTGGGCCCTCAAAAGTTGTTGATAAAGCTCACTCTTACGCGGTGGTATTGAGCTTGCCTCAAAATTTTGAATTTTTTTTCTATAATTTTCATTGATGTCTGAATATGTATAGTTGCTAACGAATAGCTGGAACCTTCCATCATCTACATCACTAGATTTTTTGGCATTGTATAGCTGGCAAATTAAATGTTGAATGATAAAAATGAGGAATTGAATTATTTTTTGATCAGCATTATACCGTATTATTTATAATTATTCCATAAAAAATTAACATCTTTATTGTCTAACTAATGAAGTTTAGTATATACAATATAAAAAAATATTAATTTCGGTAAATACATTGCTAAAGTAAATTTCAAGTAAATTATATTCCTCTAAAACAGTGAACGGAAAACATACCTAATATACATCTGGCCGGGTAGTAGCTAAGATTTTGTTATATGTTGATGTGTGTACGCAATGTAGAGGTCTGCCGTGATCAATATAAGTTTTTAAGACTATAATAAACAACATATTATTATATCAAGGGCAGATCTGGTCAACTACTTTCAAAATTTTATTTTTTTAGCACTTTCAAAGTGGTCTGCCACAAAGTAAAATGCGCGATAATGGTCTGCCATTCTTATTTTCCGATAATAATAATCATATATTTTCAAAATTTCAAAACGGCAGACGTTGTCAAATGGATTTAAAATCCGTCAAAATCGGTACCTGTCCTACCTGAGCGCTCAGCGCGTCGACCACTTTGAGCTTAGTGAGTCCCCACCTCATGCATGGTAGGTATAGGGGTCTTAATGTACGAAAATTCAGGTCTGGTCAAATACATACAGGTAGAGCCCACGGGCTCTTGGGCTATATAGTTACTACGGCCAGAAAGTGATCTAATTTCGATCGTGGACCGGAAGTCGCAGCGTGGGTAAGTTTTCCTATGTCAGAAACAATGACTGTTTTTTAATAGTTAATTAATAATTTGAAATTATTGAGCTAACTTTTAGAAAAATTAATTTCTATTTCAATATTTGCAAAAAGTTTCGATAATACCTATAACATATACTGAACTATTACTGATATTCAAGTTACATAGCAAAATTCGGAGAAGTTAGTATACACATATTTTAAACTGGTAGTAGAGCGTGTTGTAAGCCCGGACAGTACGACTATCCTGCCTATTTTTGTCGCGAAGCAGTCATTTGTTCCAATCATTCATACTCGTTTGGTATGAAATGTGGGATAGACATTATACAATACAACTGGAACTTCATTCTCATGCCTCAAAATAGCTGGCAGCATTCACATACTATGCTCTATGGGTTCCGGTAACCATTTAACACCACATGGGCCATAAGCGCGATCAACCATCCAAACAAAAAAAAACACTTCCTTTTCTTAAAAAATTTCACTAACATAAAACTCAACGTAATGTCGATTAGATTATTAAGAATGAGATTTAAAATAATATGAATTTACAAGCAAACACAAAAATATTCACATTATACATTGGGTAAAAAAAAAACACGAAAGTCAATCAAAATACTGATATACTATCTATATAGTATATCTATATATCTATCGTATATCTATCTAGTTTAACTCCTTATAACGTAAAGCGTTCATGCTCGAAGAGCAGAGCAGCTATTTACGGATGCAATTATGATTTTAATTTTACTTAGGCTTGACAATGGTTTTACCTTTCCAGTTAGTCTGTGGATTCACCTTGTTATGGCTGTGGCCTTTGCTAATCGTTGTTTAATACCAAAAGAGGTAATAAATAGTAATGATAGCATAAAAGCCAAGTAAAGTATTTCAAAGTGCATACATCGATTTTTAACCTGAACTTTCATACGACAAAATAAATAAGGCCATATATTGCAAGTTCCCGTCACATTGTCTTCTAATTTTTTTGGCCACCAAGCAGGTCAACTAGGAGAACGTAGCTATTACAACAAGTTTAAAAAAAATATGAATATAAGTCAAACCGCTTATTACTATTATTTATCTATATTTTTAATATACAATACATTTATACAATACACTAATAAACAAAAAAAAACAAAAAAAAACCTTCCCGATCCTGCGGACAGAATGGAAAACATTCGACGTCGCCCAAAACACGTCTTAGTCTACCCTACTTAGCGGTAGGCAGCGTCTTGGCTCTGCCTCTGGCATAGCTGAAGTCCATAGGCGACGGTAACCACTCAGGTAGGCCATATGCTCGTCTGCCCACAAAGGCAATAAAAAAGAAATAAATAAAAAAACAGTCGCTGGAAGTGGCTTTTCGGGTTCTTCCAAAAAGTCCACTAAAGTTTCTGTAAATAACCACCATTTTACTAAAACGTTATTTCATCCCATCTCATCTCATTTCACCCCAATCGATTACAGCCTCAAATAAATCAACTTCACCTCTTTTTATATCTATATCATTTTTATAATAGTATGGGGAAAAAGTCTTTTCTCATTATAGTAGGTATGTATGAACTTGTAATAAAATCTTTTTTATTTATTTTTCGTACTGTCAAGATTAGGGAATCTAATGAAGAAAATCGATACATTTAAAAAGTTTACTACAAAAAAGGTAAAAATGCAACGTAGGCCGCGAAAAAAAATTGCGATGTTTATGGACCTAGTGCTGTGTCTGTGAAAGTAGCACAAATTTGGTTTAAGCGTTTTTAATACGAAATTTTTATGTTAAGAATTTGTACGTCGCTCTGATCGAATCTTTTTGAAAAAGTGAAAGTGACTGATCGCATCTTTTTGAAAACGTGGAGCAAGATCGGCATATCAGTAGTTACGACGTAGTTGAAGAACTGGGAATTGACTACAAAACAGTTTTGGCTCATTTGAAAAAAAATAGGTACACAAAAAAGCTCGATATTTGGGTACCTCACGAGCTCACTGAAAGAAACCTAATGAACCGTGTACTCATTTGTGATTCTTTATTACGACGTAATGAAACCGAACCATGTTTGAAGAAGCTGATAGCTGGTGATGAAAAGTGGATCACGTACGACAAGAACGTACGAAAAAAGTCGTGGTCAAAGGTCGGTCAGGCTTCACAGACTGTGGCGAAACCTGGGTTAACTTGCAACAAGGTGATGCTGTTTGTGTAGTGGAATTGGATTCAGCAAAAATTAAGAGAGCTTGACTGGAAGATGTTAATGCATCCGCCGTTTATCCGTATATCCGTCCTGACCTTGCACCTTCACGTTTCCACCTGTTTCGGTTTTTCAGAATTCTTTAGGCAGTGTCAGATTAACATCACGAGAGGACTGCCAAAACCAATGTCTCGGTATTTTGATCAGAAGCCCCAAATTTTTTATAGCAATGGGATCATGTCCCTATTTACAAAATGGCAAAAAGCTATCGAACAAAATGATACCTACATACTTTAGTTAAATGTAAATAAACTATTGAAAAAATTTGTAAATTTTCTTAAAAAATGCGAAGAAACTTTTTCCCCAACCTATTATATTAATTTTCATGTAACTGAATATATAAAAGATTAGGCTGTATAATATATATATGCTTTCGCCTTTCTTGTTAGGAAATGGAAATACTACAACTAATCATTTGTCAGTTTTGTCACTGCTAGCTAGTTGTCAATTAGAAACGTATTTCGTTTATGTTGTTAAAGATGATTTTCTCGTGTTATTTTTTTAATAGATCTAATTGATTACTCTTCCCTCTGGGTACAAGTTTAATATAAAACAAACAAGTGGAGTGTGTAAGAAAATCATAACTTGTAATTGTTGTGAAATAAATACTATAAAATTTAAACATGAGTATGCGCCCCGATGACCACCGAAGAAAATGGGACAAAGAGGAATTCGAGAAAATTGCAGCCGAGCGTTTGAAAGCAGAGCTAGAAGAAGAAGAAAAATCCAAGAAGAAAGGTAAAATATTAGTGTCAACACACTTTGTTACGTTAAAATACAAATTTGACACAACATATAAATGTTTGTTTAATTTTCATTTTCCAGCCACTCCAGTCAAACGTGAACTTCTCAAACAACGTGAATATAAAGTAGATTTGGACTCGAGACTCGGGAAGAGTGTAGTAATCAATAAGAATACGCCAACGTCCCAATCTGGAGGATATTATTGTAATGTTTGTGACTGTGTTGTTAAAGATTCAATAAATTTCCTTGATCACATCAATGGTAAAAAACATCAGAGGAATCTGGGAATGTCCATGAAAATAGAAAGGAGCAGCTTAGATCAGGTGAGCTTACTCTTTCACATGTATGTATATGCATAGTACCAAGCAGGTAAATAGGATTGTTGACTTGCTACTAGATTTATGGTCTGAGATCATCAATTGGCCACATGTTGCATCAAAATAATAACAAACATCATGAACCAACGCTATTATTTTTGTGATTGCCTGAGTTGAGCAAACCTACCATCCCACTCAACTAGAGCACTCATTATTAAAATAATTCTCAACAAATTCTTTCAATCTTAATTTTATCAAATTCTAATGCTATTGTTAAGGAATAATAAATGTAAAATGTTCAACCAAATAGATGATTTAAATTTCTAGACCACTAATTTGAAATAATCTATCTAACTAATCTAGCTGTTCTCAATTTTATAAATACCATTCAGGTTTTAATAATATTTATTCTATTCTATCATAGCTACTACTACTACATTATGTTTGTTTGGTTCCAGGTAAAAGCAAGATTTGCACTCAATAAACGAAAGTTGGAAGAGAAAAAGCGTGAATATGAATTAGACACAAGATTAAAGGAAGCCGCTGAAGAAGAAGCTCGTGTGAAAGAGCTACGTAGGGAGAGACGTCGGGACAAGAAACGGAAGTTAATGGAGAATGATGAAATAGATGATACACCAGCACCTTCTGAATTAGCACAAATTATGGGGTTTTCTGGCTTTGGAGGATCTAAAAAATGATATGTTTTAAAATGTAAAGCTTATATTAATAAATACTGTGTGGTACAATAATGTTTCATTGAATGTTTTAATTATTATTTGGCTAATAATTCTATTTGCACAGACCTTGTTTTATCAAGGTATAATTATGAACTTTGATTTAGCAGACAGGATAATATTACCACATTTATTTGGAAAAGGCTAGAAAAAACGACACCATGTAAATGTAACATGTTCCAAATGCTTTTTCCAATTAAAAAATATAAATTATAAGGCTACAATATCCACTACCGGACTTGGTATGAGGGCATGTTTTTCATGTGCTAGATGAAAGCTTTTCACTGACTCCAGTAGTCCTGTATATGTCAAAACTCACATCAACTTTAGTTTTTGGGATATGTAAATCGCACGTGACTACTTTGACTGACTGACTTTTCGAGGACAATAAACAATTCAACAACAAAATCAGTTGGCTGGGCGTTAAAAGAGCGCTCATCTCTCTACTCTAAGTCGTTTCTGTTGAGTCTGGGCTAGGATAACGATCTCGCCCAAATCTATAAATTAAAATAAGACATGACTTAAAGGTCTTAGTCACCAGGTCATAAAATACCTTAAAAAAAGAATGTTATATAATACTTTTTGGCGGGAACGCGAGGCGTGAAGTTGTGTGATTTGTTTTATTTTGTCTATTTAGTGTTTCTTCGGGTTTAAATGTGTAATAATGGTGGTTTATTAACTGTTTAATATCTGTGAAAGTGCACAAATGTGGGAAAATGAAACAAAGCCGTTGGACGTAATTTCCCGGGATCCTCAAAAAAGTCCACTGAAAAAATCTTAGTAAATGACCACCATTTTACTCAGATTATATTTCATCCCATATCATCTCATTTAATTTCATCCCAGTTGATTAATGTCTCAAATTAATCATCTTCATTTCATTTCATTCCATAATATAATTTTTCATAAAAATATGAATATAAATTAAAATAAGATATGACTTAAAAGTCTTAGTTAACAGGTTATAAAATCCCTGAAATTTTTAAATATATCAATTTATATCGGAAAAAAATATCGATATTTTCATATATCGACTTTATTGTAAAAAAATCGTTTTATTATTCGTAGGTAAGTCAGCTCAAAAATGATTACACACTTTATAGTCCAGTACATTTATGAAACAAATTAAATTATAAATGTACTTAGTCTGGCCATAAATACTGTTACAAAGGAAAACAAAAAAAAAACTATGGCAAATAACATTTATTACTTTTACAGTGTGTTAGTTTATTTCATAAATATAAAACAATTTAAAGTATAAAAAGCTTATTCGAAGTGGTCTCCATTGGCTGCAATACAGTCCTTTAAACATTGAGGCCAGTTATCAATAGAAGCACGCACTCTTTCCATGGGAAAAATTTTCACTGCCAATCGTACGGATTGTTTTAGGGACTCCAAATTATCATGGCGTTTAGAGCCAGCTGTACTCTCTAAAACTGACCATAAATCATAATCCAGCGGATTAAGATCGGGACTAGAGATCGGGCCAGTCTTCAGCTCTGATGAAGTCCGAAACGTTTGTTTCCAACCAAGACTGCATAGACCGAGCTTTATGACCTGGTGCCGAGTCTTGCTGGAAAGACCATTCTTGATTATTGAACATGGGTTTGTTAAGAGGCTTCACTACCTTCTCAAGTATGGTATATTGTTAAACTTGTGCCGATATTTGGATACCTTTTTCACAAAAGTATGGCCCAGTCACTCCTTCATAGCTAATACCCCACCAAATCATCACTGAAGTCGGGTAGTGCCCACGTTGCACTCTGTCGACTAATTGGGAAACTTCCTTAGAGCTTTGAGCATAAATACGGTCATTTTGTTTGTTAAAATGTTGCTCAATTGTAAAAAAATTCTCATCCGCAAACAATTTTTTTCTATGCGTACCGCTTCAGTAGTTGTTTCAATTTTACCACCCTATTCTCTTTTAAATTATCAGCTAAGAAATTACCAGTACGTCGCTTATAGGATGCAAGTCCTAAGTCATATTTTAAAATACGCGACATGGTTCTAGGTGCTATATTCATCTCCCGAGATAAAATCTTTTGCTTTCGAACAGGATTTCTTCGAATTCTTTCCGTTACTGCTTTGACCACCTTTTTCGTACGAACACTACGTGGACGGCCAGATCTTTTTCTGTCACAAGCAGAGGAGTTCTCATTGCACCTATTAATAGCCCGGTACACAAACATTTTACTAATACCAAGCGTATGGAGAATTTTTAAAATTGCATTTGGCTCCATACTTACTTTGTATAATGCAATCACAGCGATTCGGTTCTCTTTGTCACCCCACTCCATTTTAATATCGCATAATATTGTACAATGTATTGGCGCCAAAATGAGAAAACTCAGTGAGCAATCATTTAGAGAGGAAATGACAGATTCCAAATTCAAATGTAATATTTAGTTTATTTTTAATTGTAACAGTATTTATGGCCAGACTAAGTATATAAGTGTTAGGTTATATTATAATTTTTTCTACCCGATGATATGTAGGCGAAGTAAAATGTCCCTTAGAAATAAGGTGACACTCTACAAAACTTGCATACGCCCCGTCATGACCTATGCAAGTGTAGTGTTCGCTCACGCGGCCCGCATACACTTAAAATCTTTCCAAATTATTCAATCCCGTTTTTTCAGGATAGCCGTCGGAGCCCCGTGGTTCGTCAGGAACGTCGACCTCCATGACGACCTGGACTTAGAGTCCATCAGTAAGTATCTGCAGTCGGCGTCCATGCGCCACTTCGATAAAGCGGCACGACACGAGAACCCTCTCATCGTGGCCGCCGGTAACTACATTCCCGATCCTGCGGACAGAATGGAAAGCAGTCGACGTCGCCCAAAACACGTCATCTCGGATCCGCCCGATCCACTAACGGTGCTTTTAGGTAATTCAAGCACCGGTCACCGTTCTCATCGAACCCGTCGCTTGCGACGAAGGGCTCGACGAGTAAACTAACTCTCAGACACAGCCCACTGAGTTTCTCGCCGGATCTTCTCAGTGGGTCGCGTTTCCGATCCGGTGGTAGATTCTGCGAAGCACGGCTCTTGCTAGGGTTCGTGTTAGCAACATCGTCAGGTTGAGCCCCGTGAGCTCACCTACTAAAGTTAGGGTTACGCTGACATAGCCTCTCAAGGCTATCAGCTTAGGTAGGAAAAAAAAAAAAAAAAAAAAAATTTAAATTTAAATTTAAATTAGACAATTAAATATTTTTCAGTAAGTTTTTAAAAATACTCTTTTTTTTTATTTGTTCAGTTATTTGGCTACTACGATTATTAGGCACTAAAATAATGATTGTAGAAGCAACTCGTTCAGGTGTTACTCAGTTTAAGATAATTTTGTAGATTAAATAAACTAAGAATTTTTTATTTTTTTTTAATTAAAAAAATTATCCAAAAATATCTACATTTCAATATCGAACTACCGATATATCGTCCAAAAAATATTAGTAACAAATATCGATATTTCAAAATAATTATATCGATATTTTATCAACAGTCCTACTATGAATACAACTGCTTCTCGTCAAAGTGTATAATCTATGCTTCTCGTACATAAATGTCAATAATAACATCTTTTTTGTAAACCTAATCGCTAAGATAATTAAGGAGTAGAATATTAGCTGACCCAAACATTTAGTTCCTCGTAGATCTACACAAAAAGTACAGATACTTGTGAATTCGATTTATAAATGTAAAACTGCTAAATAATGACGACTCCCGAATCTCCACCACCTGACGAAGTACAAAAACTTGAAGGATGGACCAAAGACGAAAAGCTGTCCCTTTTATATGCTTTAAAAACTTGTGGATCAAAAAATATAGACTGGATTCATCAAAACATATCTACGAAAACACCAGAAGAAATCATACATGCTATTGATTATTACAAAAATCTAGCCCTACTAGAAGTGAAACCTTTAGATAAGAAGATAAAAACTAATACGCGTCCCTGTAAGAATCCACGAATACCATTAGCGTGTTGGGCAAAACTGTTAACAGATACACTACACTACAAGAGCTTACAAACGGAAACATCCACTGCTATTCGCATGATTGCTGATTTGGAGAACATACCACCTGCATTAAATACAGACAAGTTTGATTTTAGAAAGATTTATTTACAAATAGCAAATGCTATGGATGGGAAACCAATACCTGATGACAAATATTCAGGATTAATATTGAAAAAATGTATATTAGAAACTGCACTAATAAGTAAAGCATTCATTCGTACTAGCTCCCTAAAAAATCTTTGTAAAACTATTACAGTTACCCAGAAAGAAATGAATTACTATCCAATGTTTGTCCACAACAAGGAATTAGCTACAGTTCGGCATTTGGCTTCACAGAGATCATATAATCCACTAAATATTCCAGAAGAATTCTTGAAACCTTCACTGTGTATAAAGTCAAAAGAGGAAGAAAACCAATTATTGTAGATTTACAAGTCAAAGCAAAAGATTATGGTCCTCAATTTTGTTTATGAACAATAAGATCAGTATTAACATATTATACTGGAAAAATAAATGATGGTTAAATATACTCAATTACTATTTTAATCTTATTCAATTTAGTTTTACTTTTATGCAATAATTGTCCTTGCTTGTCAATAATAATTTCTTGATTTATGGATTAAATTTATGCAAGAGCCGACTTAACCTAATAGGTGTATGGCTCTAATAAAGATAAAAAAATAAATAATATTGTTCCTAGTTAATAATTAAGTTGTTTAAGTAATAATGATCTCTATTATCATTCACTGTTCAAACTATTTTAATTGTCCTGATTTCTACAATGCTTAATGACCATTACTGTACCATAAGCTGGACTTCTGATTCTCAATATCTTTAGTAGTGTAGTAAACAAAGACGTCATAAACTACTTTATGTAAATGGGTGGGAAACATGCTCCTAGATCTTAACATCCTAAAGCCTCCAATAAGCTCCTGGGTTACTAAGTGCTTTGGGTCTTCTTTCTTCTTCTTTCTGGTCGTTCCCTCAATGCTGAGGATCGTGACGGTATGTCAATCTTCTCCACTCGGTCCGGTTCTGCGCCATATGTACCGCTCCCCATATCTGGCCTCCAGTCACCTCCTTGAGTTGGTCAATCCATCTAGCTGGCGCTCTTCCTCTAGCGCGCTTCCCCTCCATCTGTCCGAGAATTGTGAGTTTCTCCAGGCTGTGCAATGAGGATCGCATTACGTGCCCAAAGAAACTCCGGATCCTTTCCTGGCACATAGTCAGCAGGCGCTTGGTGACCTTCAACTCTTCGAGGATGGAGACATTGGTTCTCATAGCTGTCCAAGGAATGCGTAGCAGCTTTCTCCAGCAATACATTTCAAACGCCTCAATCTTTTTGCGTTCCTTTTTCCTGAGACACCAAGTCTCCACCCCGTACAGGAAGATAGAGAAGGCCAACGTACGAACCAGACGCATCTTAGTTACTCGGCGAATATTACGGTCTTTCCAGATTTTATCGAGGCTAGTCATGGCGCTTTTAGCCATCCCGATACGGCGTCCGATTTCTTTCTCGCAGTTACCACGGTTAGAGATCAGCGACCCCAAGTATATAAATTCCTCCACTTTCTCATAATCCTTGAGTGCATTTGATGGACTTAAAACTTGAGCTCTGTCCACCGTCATCACTTTGGTCTTAGAGCGGTTTATGTGCAGGCCAAATTCAAGGCTCACTCTCTCTATTCGCTCCAAGATCGCAGCCATCTCGGTCTCGCTGGCTGCAAGGATTGTTGTATCATCGGCATATCTTAGGTTCGTGATCTTCGTACCGCCCACCGTAACGCCGCCGTTCCAGCCATCAAGCGCCTTCCTCCACTTTGGGTCTTAGCCTTGGTTATTTTATTTTATTTTTTATTGCTTAGATGGGTGGACGAACTCACAGCCCACCTGGTGTTAAGTGGTTACCGGAGCTCATAAACATCTACAACGTAAATGCCGCCACCCCCCTTGAGATATGAGTTCTAAGGTCTCAGTATAATTACAACGGCTGCCCCACCCCTCAAACCGAAACGCATTGTGACATGATGGTATCTATGCGTGCGGACTCATAAGAGATCCTACCACCAGTAATTACGCAAATTATAATTTTGCGAGTTTGATTTTTATTACACGATGATAACTTCCTTCACCGTCGAAGTCAATCGTGAACATTTGTTGAGTACGTATTTCATTAGAGAAATTGGTACCCGCCTAGGATTCGAACACGGGTGCATCGTTCAACACGAACGCACCGGACGTCCTAAACTTTAGACCACGACGACTTCAAAAGTCGCAGTCGCAAAGGGCATGAAGTTCATTACTATACATTCAAAATCATTTGGTTTTATTCCAAATCAATATTATATTAATCTACTTCATTTCATTTTTCATATGAGTCAGTTTATATTTTGTATTACAATAATAATTTATTAGATAATTATTGACACTGGCAGTAATGCAATCGTAAGAAGCCAATTGCCTTGCTGAAAAAATAATAAGAGAAAATCTATCAGTATATCTGGCAGCTTCCATGACAGAGGTAGTCAACAGTGCCAAGCGTTAAGTACTATTTAATTATATACAAACTTTAATTTTTTTTTTGTTTTTAGTAAGACCTGACATATTTATTTATTTTTTATTTATTTATTTATTTATTACACTTCATGTAAAATGTACATTGGCGGTCTTAATGCCTAAGGCATTCTCTACCAGTCAACCAAAGGTAGTGCAGAGTACCTAAATAGTGGTAGGTGCAATGAAATTTATATTAGGTTACGAATACATACAAAAAAAAGTATATCTACATAATTGAGTCGTCTATTATCAAAGGTGGCAATCTGTGCATTTGGACAAAAAAATGTTATTGATATGTCAATACAGATTGAGTTGAATATAATCGTCTCCTTCAAAGAATACGATTCAAAACCTGCATTAAATAAAGGTTAATAGTTAACCTGTTATTTATCTAAGATGTCGTTCCGAAGAGTTTTGTGACTGCCAATGGAATACAAAGTCAATAATTCGTTTTTCTGATTTACCAATAATTGTCCAAAAGTCAGATTGCCGGCTTTGATAATAGTCGACTCATATATACAAAATCAACATATACATATATATACATACATACATACATACATATCTACACACATACATACATATCTACACACATACATACATATCTACACACATACATACATATCTACACACATACATACATATAATCGTTTATACATATATTTACACATATTTATTTGTGTAGATAATTTTAAATTTGTATAATTTTCTTTCTTATATGGTTTTGTTGTGTTACATTTTAATTTAAGTTTTTTGTAATAATTACTACATACACTAGAATTTGTTCATGGTTCTGAAATGCATTTCTTTTGATACAACACCCATAGCTCGTATCAATAAGCCAAGCTTTTACACTTATTAGACCACACCTGTTAAACCAATTTTGATCTCAAATATTAAGTATAATCTATGGTTGAAGTAAATGTAAATCACAATCCGATGAATAATTACGAGAAAACATGTTTTTTTTTTTTCCTACCTAAGCTGGTAGCCTGGAGCGGCTATTCCAGCGTAACCGTAACTAGTAGGTGAGCTCACGGGGCTCAAACCTGACGACGATGCTAACACGAACCCTAGCAAGAGCCGTGCTTCGCAGAATCTACCACCGGATCGGAAACGCGACCCACTGAGAATATCCGGCGAGAAACTCAGTGGGCTGTGTCTGAGAGTTAATTTACTCGTCGAGCCCTTCGTCGCAAGCGACGGGTTCGGCGAGAACGGTGACCGGTGCTTGAAGTACCTAAAAGCACCGTTAGTGGATCGGGAGGATCCGAGATGACGTGTTTTGGGCGACGTCGACTGCTTTCCATTCTGTCCGCAGGATCGGGAATGTAGTTACCGGCGGCCACGATGAGAGGGTTCTCGTGTCGTGCCGCTTTATCGAAGTGGAGGAAAACATGTCAATAAACATACTTATCTACAAATATATTATATTTATACATCTATAAAAAATTTATACATTTGTTCTAAAGTCCTAATAAATGATCGTAAGTATATATCTTACAATTTCAATAGTACAGGGTGGCCCATAAGTCCTTTGAAAAGTAAAATTTGAATAAAACGAACAGGGCGCGCGTGAGCGGTGCAGGGGAAGCGGGGGGAGTAACTTCGGTTTCTGGGAATTTAGTCGCGATGGAGCGTTTTACCGGAGCGGACCGTGCGTTTTGTGTGCACGAGTTTTATAAAAACGACAATTCGGCAACCGTTGCGCGGCGTAAATTTCGAGAACACAAAGGTTTACACAACTTTGACGACACTCCAACTCTTCAAACGATTAAGAACTGGGTTGCTAAGTTCGAGGAGACCGGTTCGACGTTAGATAAACCGCGGTTGGGTCGCCCAAGGACGTCACGTACGGAACAAAACATAGACACAGTGACACAGTCTATTCGCGAAAATCCGACACAGTCAACTCGTAAGCGCGCCAGAGCATTAAACGTATCCAGGACATCGTTACAACGGATTTTGAAGAAAGATTTACATATGCACCCTTACAAAATTCAGTTGGTTCAAGAATTAAAGGAAACTGACGGTATTCAAAGACAAAATTATGCGAATGAAATGTTGAATCGGTTTACTTCCTTCAATAACATAATGTTCTCTGACGAGGCTCATTTCCATCTTAACGGGCATGTTAGTAAACAAAATTGCCGCTATTGGAGCCCCATCAATCCAAAACTTAAGCATCAGAAGCCCTTACATAGTCCGAAAGTGACTGTTTGGGCCGCTATGTCAGCCCATGGTATCCTAGGGCCTTACTTCTTTGAGGATGGCAGAGGGCGCGCAGTTACTGTTACGTCGGAGCGATATGTGGCTATGATCGAAGAGTTTTTCATACCAGAATTGCAAAACTTTTCAGGCTTTAATGCCAGGACGTGGTTTCAACAGGATGGGGCCACTTCTCACACCTCTAACACTGCTATGCCCGTTATCCGTCAACTTTTTCCTGGCAAAGTTATCTCTAAGAGAGGAGACATTTCCTGGCCTCCACGTAGTCCAGATCTGACCCCGATGGATTTTTTTTGTGGGGCTACCTTAAGGCTAAAGTATACGACACAAACCCGTGGTCAATTGAGGCCCTAAAAGAAAACATCCGCAGAGAAATGACAAGCATTTCAGCAGTGACGTGCCGCGCAGTCATCGACAATTTTAGACGTCGTTTGCAAGAGTGCCGTGATCGCAACGGATTACATTTAGGAGGTGTTATTTTCAAAAAATAATTCCCGTTTTTTAAGCTTTTTATGTAAGTAAAAATTTAATTCATAATGTAATTAGTTTTATATTAATAATTTTTTTTTCATATCAAAGGACTTATGGGCCACCCTGTATTAAATACATATGTGTCCAATTAATAAACTTCCTTTTTTAAATATTGTAATAAAGCACAATAACCAGGAAGCCAAATAGAGTAGAACATTTTATTTATTTCATTACTACCAATTGTAATGAAAAACAGTTATAATACTAATCACCAACTTAAATTAATAAAACTCCCTTCCGACACTAACAGAAGTCAGACAGTTAATTATTCACCGTTGTAAAAAAATATCGATTTTTATTAGGTTTTCGTTATTTGATAAATAATAAAAAAAACACTGTCCACGATGCCTTGAGGAATGATAGCAGCTAATCGTGTCTTAACCTTCTGGAACATGACCTGGGAGACTAAATAGTTGTGATAGGTACGACAGTCTTACCCTTCAAATAGGGAACGCATGATTACTTCGCAGCGGAAATATATAGTTAACAACACACCCTACCACAAGTAAAATTAAGAACTGCTACTGTTATGAGGTATTAGCAGTAGCTTGGAATATCACTCTGCTAGCTGTTTCACCTAACAAATTATAATGAAACTATATTGGTTAGTTTTGCGTAACCGTATCCAGTGATGAATAAGTATCGGATCGGCTAATATTTTAATGTTATCGATAGCGTAAAAGTTAACCCAATTTTGCATGCAGTTTGAACAGCGCCCATAGCGGCAAACGATCCCATTCCATACAAATATGAGCGAACTATTATTACCCCATCGAGAACGTTAAAAAACTCTCACTAAGCGCACAGGACTCTGTTCTTACAAAGAAGATGTTTTAAGGAGTGTTGTGGTAGAAATTAAATTTCATTGTTCACGATTTCTTTATTTCACTTGTTTAATCCGCGAATAACCTATTCACTGCGTAAATTAAAGAAAAGGAGAGACTTTTTTTTTAAATTACCTACATTACTCTTCTACAAATACTCATTTAAGTTTTCCTCGCACTGGCTTGTAAAAAGCATAGACCTATATAGTAGGGACACGACATATTGTTCTATACGTACAATTGCTTATATAAATAGCACCCATTTTGAAGGCACATACATAAACATATATCTATCTCGTTCTTACTCAGCACTTTAACTCGCAGGAAAACAATATAACAGTATTTCAGTGCGTACATAAAATGAAACATGAATATACGTAAATATCTCCGTCTCCGTCTAATGAGGCCGAAAATCCGCCATGTTTAGCGCGCCAAATGTCATTGTCACGTCAGTACGGCCGTCTGTTTTGGGTTGTACATTATTTATTGACTTTGATATCGATTTAATATGATTGATTATATAAAATTTCATAATTTATCATGCTTAAAACATAGAAAAATAATAATTAAAACGTATTTTATAGGATCTCAAGAAAGTCGATGCCCTAAAACTATTATCTATATGTATTTAAATTCATTATAATTGTTCCTTGCTGGATGTCTTATTGTACTCTTCAATGAAACGATTTGGCTCGTATTTACAAGTATATTAAAAGATAAAAACTCTAGAACAAATAATAATGAGGTTGAATATTGTAGTAGATAATGTATGTAATCGTTAAAGATGTATATGCGTTCGCGATCGCTTGATGAAGTGAAGCTCGGTGGTGGGCGAGAATAAAAACTTGTTTGGAGGGGGATTTAGAGATCCTTAACAATAATAATAATAATAATAATGTTTTTATTTCAAGTATCCATGACTCATATAAATTGTTAATAAAACTTAGACCTATGTTAGTAGTTATATTTACATCACAATGAATTACTGTGGTAACATGCCATGGGAGATGGCACCACAGCGACTCATGTATATACAGTCCAGCCTGCTTGCGATCATGCTCAGGATACTGTTGGAGCTGGCCCTCACTCTGTTTACCAGAGATGCACACCTCTTACGCATGGTAGCGTAAAAACAATGTATGTGCGCGTCTGCAAACATCCCTGATGCGCTACAAAAGCGGGGCAGCACCACCAGCACCCTAAACGCGTTATTGTATTGAACAGGGAGAGCATTGTACGATCTTTGAGTATATCCAGCCCACAAGCTGCACTGCTCGTTCAATATCTTCATCATCTTTGAGATCAGGGGTCAACACATGGCCGAGATATTTAAATTTATAAACTCTTGTCAATGGCGTTCCGTTGAGTACTACGGGAGGTATTTTATCATGCGTCCCACCCCTGGTCTCAAAGACCATGATCTCCGACTTTTTACAGTTGTACACCAAACCGTGTGATTTGGCGTATCCCTCACACAAAGAAACAAGTTGCCTTAGGCCACAGATAGACGCGCTCAGCAGCACTAATAAAATACCACTTTAAAATATGTCATCAAAACATATTTAGACATTCTGTTTAGATATTTCGGGAAAAAGGCTACCGACAAAATCTCTTCGGAACTATTTAAATAAAATAGTTTTATTCCGCAGTGAGTAAAACACTATTGTAAATTTGTTAAATATTTAATAATTAAGTGATTTTAGAGAGGAAGTCACAAGGAATGACGTTTGTAATTAATGAATAAATGTTCTGTAGGTGTTTTTTTTTCACGCGGTCCCTTGATAAGTTTAAAATTTGAATCACTCTCAAGCGAAAGTGATTCAAATGGTGCGGCGCACCTTCCTTGGGGTGCGCTGCGGTAGTATGTTACGGACTTTAGAGTCAGCAAAACAATTAAAATAGATTGTAATAGTCTAAGAAAAACACGTACTCAAAATACGATAACATTTAGCATGCTAGAAATGGGCTGATGGCTTTGAACTACGCCATATCTTTATGTTTTGCGACAAACGACAACTTTATAAAATCAGTGTAGCAACTTTTAAAAATCATCATATCGTTTACTTGGCAAATTCGAAGGACGAACTTGTCTTAGATTTCACCCATCTAAATCATATCATATTTGCACATAACAATATACCTACTTACTTCCCATTAAAGTATAAATTCTACAAATAAATAATACTCAACAATATTTAAAATAAAATGAGCCAAGAACGTTTATCGATAAAACCTGATAACATTGAAATCTTTTGTACAGCACTAAAGCCGCCATGTTTTGTGGCCAGATGACGTCACAGTGGCACGAAATTTTGGTTGACGTTTCATTTCCATAGGTTTCCTACTTCATTGGTAAAAAGACAGTAATTACCGCAGTTCAAAATAGAAGGATCTCAAAAAACTGGTTCTTTTACGTTCAATGGCGGATACAGGGGGGGGGGTCATGGGGGTCATGACCACCCCCTGAGCTGGTTCCAGGACTTAGGTGGACCACTAATTGAATATAATGATTTTATTTATATATTTTGTAACCATACAGATTTTATGTAACTACATACCTTCAATATTTAATTAATTTAATATAATAACTTTGTATAATGGCAAACGTCTGGGAACGAACGCATCTAAATTTGACTATGTGACCCCCTCCTGGCGCCTAAGCTGGATCCGCCCTTGTTTACGTTTCGAAACAAAATCACTTTTTTAAATAATTTTAAGGGAATTTTACATTAATTTCCCCAAATGTATATTACAAATAACAGTCATTAGCAAAAAGCAAAGGTGTTTTCTCGTAGTGAATGCGTTTTCAAGAATTTAACCACTCAACAAATTTGCTAAATAATTTAAGTGCAACTTTAACAACTCTATCCCAAAAGCTAGGTTCTTCTTGTGCATCCTGGTTCGAAGCCGTCGGGTATTCATCGTCGAAGTTCTCTATCTGACGTTTTGCGCGAATAAAACGAATTCCTCCTATTTCATTTCTGTAAGCTGGAAGAAGTGACAACAAAATGTAGATTTTGCAAAGTAATAAATGTGACCACGTATTCTTTTTTTAAATATTTTTATCTAGATTAAAAAATGCGTGCATACTGATATTCACTTTTTTAACACCTCTTGTATCTACTGGTGGTAGGACCTCTTGTGAGTCCGCACGAGTAAGTACCACCGCCCTGCCTATTTCTGCCATGAAGCAGTAATGCGTTTCGGTTTGAAGGGTGGGCAGCCGTTGTAACTATAATGAGACCTTGGAACTTATATCTCAACATGGGTGGCGCATTTACGTTGTAGATGTATATGGGCTTCAGTAACCACTTAACACCAGGTGAGTTGTGAGCTCGTCCGCCCACTTCAGCAATAACAAAAAACAGCATGTATATGCAAATCGGAATACGGCACAATCGCTACAGCGGTAATGTTCTTGCCTATAATGAGACATGAGGTTCGGCCAACAGAAGAAAACAAACCATAAAATTCACATTGTGTTTTAATATACTATTACGTACTATGTTCTTGATTTACGACGTCTGTTGGAACCTGAAAGTAAAATAGATTTATACAATACAATTGTAAACTTTTTTTTGGATATCTTCTTACATCTACTATCAAAGCAGTGAAAATGAACAATGTGATCGATTATTGATATATGGTTTGGTCATTTCTTCAAAGCGAATAAGTATTAAATACCACCTTTAACTTAACACAGTATCTACGTGCTCGTAACCACTTAGCACAAGAGTAGCTGTCTTTTTTTTCCCTACTTATTCTAGTAACCTCGAGGAGTTATTCTAGATTCACTGAACTAGTAGGTGAGCTCACGGGGCTCAAATCGGGAGTGTTGCTAACACTGACCGTAGCAAGAGCAGTGCTTCGCAGAATCTACCACCAGATCAGAAACGCGACCCACTGAGAAGATCCGGCGAGAAACTAGAAGTAGTGGGCTGTGTCTAAGGGTTAATTTACTCGTCGAGCCCTTCGTCGCAAGCGACGGGTTCGGCGAGGACGGTGACCGGTGTAGCCGTCAGCCAGAGGGCATTTAAAGAAAACAGCAAATCTAATTTTTATGACAGCATTAAAATTCATTGAAATGAAAATCTCAAATGAATGACAAAAAATTACATATAACTTACACGGTCTTCCGTTGTAACATAACGCAGTAAAAACAATAAAACGACAAAACAGAGAACATGTGGACTGTTCGATGTCATGTCTCCGTTTACAATTGCGACTTTGAATCCCCATGACTATGAACTTGCTTTTAAATGAAGGGTGTGGTTTAAGTACGGTGCCGCGGAAATGATGACTGTGCAATAATGGGTGGGTATTTGATAAGTACGTTAGCTACCGTCTATTGTAATGTTTGTACAGCGTCATGTATCGAAATTAAGCTCGTTATATTTACAACGCATTAAAAGAATTTAATTTCCTCTCATCCGCGTCCGTAATGCGATTATTATTTTACAAAAAAAATGTTTATAAAGTAATTACAAAGAACTGTTTCCATTCATGTACCTAAACGAAGTATAACTTAAGAATGAACGCTACTTTGGCATTCGGTTCAAAGGATGTCGGCCTTAAAATAATTTTCAGTTACTGGGAGTCTTAGGGTTATATAGCAAAAAAAAATACTTGTAGGTAGTCAATTTATTTCATGCTTACCTACGGAGCCGAAACGTGGACACTGACTGTGCGACTAGTCCACCAATTAAAAGTTACTCAGCGAGCTATGCTTGGTTTGTCATTGCGAGACCGAATACGCAATGAGGTCATTCGGGCAAAACCAAAGTGATCGATATAGCTCGCAGAGTTAGTAAACTGAAGTGGCAGTGGGCTGGTCACATATGTCGCACGCCCTCCTGCTAGATGGAGCGACGACATGCGCAAGGTAGCTAGCAGTAACTGGATGCGTAGAACCGAAGATCGGGTTCAGTGGCGAGCTTTGGGGGAGGCCTATGTCCAGCAGTTGACTGCCGCAGGCTGATGATGATGATGATGATGATGAATTTATTTCAATAACATTTCTTACTTAATTTTAAACTACAACACAACTACAGAACCCTTCATAGTCCGTGGTCGTACATGCACGTCATTTTATTTATTTATTACATTATTATTTATTTATGTATTTTGTATTACAAGTCTTTCAAAAATAGGTATATAGTGTTTAAACATTTTATTATTTATAATAATATCATATTTATATAGTATTTATGGAAATTTCGTGCGCGCCTGTACCATTTGATCTCATGCATGTTGGCGTGCTCCCAGTGTGACCTTGTCGACACAATGCAATGTTCCGCATGAGAGCCTGTGAATAAAACACGAGTCAATGAGAGTTTCATTTTGAAAATCGAATAGCCACATATTTTTGAAATCGATTAATTTGCTTCTTCTGATTGAGTAGGTAAATGTGATGGCTAAATTTTTTATCATAAGAGTGCATCTGAATAAATTATGTGAATAGGATGGATCGATCACGAGTTATACCAGAGAATTAACTAAGACTTCAAAAAGACGAGACTCCAAATGACCTAAGTATCGGAGCCTTTCTCCTTGGATAGGAACACCCACATGGATTGAGCCGAATCCTGATCGCACCGGAGCCAGTCACCGTCGTCGCCCTAGACACGTCCTTACGGATCCATCAGATCCAATAACCCTTGCGTTAGACGTCTTCCGCTCTAGCACTAGGAGTAGAGACCCCGGTAACCGTACACGTCGAACTCGGCAAAGAGTTCGACGTGCAACCTAACCTAAGCATCAGCCCGTTGAATTTCTCGGCGGATATCAGCGGGCAGCCTTGGAGGCGCTCGGGTAGCTGTTAGCAAATCCCGTCCCTTCTGGCTGAGCCCTTGCTCGCCCTCCTGTCCTTGTGAAACTGGAAAGGCCCCAGGGCCACCAGTAAACTCTTAATCATAAAAAAATGGATTGAGCAACATATTATTACGTAAACTTTGAGGCTCATCATCACTATAATCAGTCCCACAAAGAACGCCAAAATAAGTTGCTGAGACAACGAATTGAGACCTCTTATTTGAAATTTTGTACATGTTCTGTTTTTCGACTTTGTATGTTTCATATCTGCTAATCTTAGATTTATTTTTAACTGTTAACCACTTAGTATTTAAACTTTGAAAAAGTAATATATGTTTCAGGATAGGCACCTTACACTATTTTAGCGTTTCAATTCAAAGGATTCAGAATCTGTACCCAGGTAATTTGAATAATAAAAAAATCAATATATTGTGTAAAATAATATATTATTACAACGAAGTGAGGTGAATGACATTCTGATGTAACATACACAATATTTATGTATCAGTATTTTATCGATCAAAATTACAGATAACATTTATTTCAAAAAAAAAGGAACCAGTTTCAATGGCACTATTTTAGTTCACTTTGACTTGTTCGTATTCAATCTTCTTTAGTAAACGTAATTGACAAAATACTATTAAAATTAAACGTGAAAATTACGAACACATTTTTTTTTATTTGTTACTTTTATATGAGTATGTGCTATATTGCAGTGTTATCATTACAGAATACCATTTAAATGTATTATAACATAATACTATGTTAACTTTTATATATTATGAAGGAAACGAAAATAAATCGCAACTTCAATACTGTTGATACCAAACTTAAGTTTGAGTGTAAAATGTAGAGTAAACGTAAACAGTCAAAATTATCATTACAGAACAGAGTCAAGCTGTGTGTGATTAGTGAGAGTTTTTTAACGTTCTCGATAGCGTAAAAGTTAACTCAAATGTCTGCGTTTGCCGCTAGAGGCGCTGTTCCAACTGCATACATATTTGAGTTAACTTTTACGCTATCGAGAACGTTAAAAAACTCTCACTAAGCACAGCGGTTTGCATTATGCCGTGTTTAGGAGAGTTGCGAATATCGAATCAGACGAGAGTACCACAGTACGCACCACATGAACCTTGCTCCTTCATACAAATTGTAAACGCAGAAACTGCAAGACATTTTTGTTTTAAGAAGCTTTTTAGTGACGTACTGAAGTATAACACAGCATAATTCGATATTGATTAGTCACCGGAGGTGTTCTTGTACTGCTCGTACATACAATATTTGTTCATTTATTACCTCACTGCTTTCATGGCAGACGGGCCATTACGATTCAAACTCAATCATAACACAAAACGATTATCAATATTATTAACTAATCACCGGTCGATCGTGACGACACGCGAACTCAATTAACTTCACGTTGTTTTTACACAAACGAATTACTTAGAAAACATGTCCAACCATTTTTAATTACGAAACGAATTAAAAGTGAGGAAATTAGAACTCATGCCTCAAGGTGGGCGGCGGCATTTACATTGTAGATATCTAATGGGCTCCGGTAACCACTTAACACGAGATGGGCCGTGAGCTCGTCCACCCATCTAACCAATAAAAAAAAAAAAAAACTTAATTCTGAACATTTCCCTATGCCCGTTCTATGGGTATTTTGTTTAACCAAAACACGTAACCGTCTTTTCAAGTACGAGCAGTACTAATACATATATTACCAGAGCTTTACAACGCAAAACCATTACGAATCGACCTAAACAATATTATTAGTATGTCCGGACAAACAACAAGCGACAACTATAATATAATTATTATTAATACTAATAACATAATTATATGACATTTTAAGTGCTCTAATAATAATATTATTATTATTATTTTAATACTTATAAAACGTACAAACGAAACGCATATTACTAAACATTATTAATAAATTAATAAAAGAAAACAACGTAGGAAGTATTAACGACTTACAATTAAATGCAATAAGGCAATTTAATTTGCGCCGTACATATAAGAACACGTTTTATATTATTATTATTATTAATTAATGTATGTATTATTATCAACTAAACGTATGTATATAAATATGCAAGGAAATTAGGAAACATGTATCGTTGTATTTAGGTGGGATACATCACTAGTATATTATTAGCTATTGTAATCAGTGGGAATGGTGGAATATTCAGTCGGGTTTGTTTACTTACTATTGTCATTCGCTAATCGGGGTATAGAAATGAAAAAAAAAAAAAAACGATATAAACTAAATTATAAATGCAGTTGTAGTGTTGCGAAAAACAAAGGTTTTCCGTTAAAATTAATCAAGCAAGAAAAATGGCTCCGCTTTAATAATATTTTCATGGTACTAATTATTATAAACATAGGTCACTCTAAGCGAATTGATATTGGTAGGTATTCGAAGCCGGTTCTTCTCAGGACTGTGGCTTTTTTTGGAACCGGTGGTAGAGTTAACATTGTTATTTATATTTTGACATTCAACAAGTGTGTCATACTGACATCTAAGTTGAAATAAATGATTTTGAATTTGAATTTGAATATATAGCGAAAAAATATAAAGCTTGCATTTTTTTTTTAAATCAAACTAAAATTTCAGTAACGCAATTACATACATCTGATATTCCGCTTGTAAAATTAATTAAACAATAATGTTACGATATTCTATAGCGAAACATCAACTAGATAATATTAAACTAGCAAGGCGTTCCTCTATCGATGCTACGGAAGTATCTTTATAAATGACCACGATAATATATTATAGGATTCATCTACATACCCATATCGATTCGATATTAAAATAATTTAACACCTATTTATTATACTATACGGTATTTAGTACAAACAAATGTGAGGAATAAAATTATAAAACTATATTTAACTTGAAATTCATCGCTATATTAGTATTAGCTTTTTTTTTTAATTTAAAAGACGACAGAACTGTTAAAATAAAAAAAACACGCAATAAAAACCTTGCAATAAAAACCTTAAGGCCGCGTACTGGTGTTGCTGTTATTAAAAATATAGGAATATATGAACAAGCGGTCTTTGTGAATTAATTTACTGGTTGGATTTTTTTTTAAATATGAACATGAACAAGTGATCTTTGTCGATTAAGAATTAATTAGAATACTTTGGGTTTCCGCATAGTAATCGTTTATACTTATTTATTTCGCAAATATTATTAGACTTACCCGTAATCAATTAAAACTTCAAATGATTATTTTGTCTATATAATAAACTGTACTTAACATGTATTTTTTCAAAATCATTGGCCGGTAATGACAAAAATCGTCGCATGAAAAAATCAGAATTCAGATATAAACATGAAAGTGCATACATAAAGTACGCAGTCTTCATCAAACCAATAATTCGCATTATTATTGTTTCACTGTTATCATATTATTATTATGACGCAAAATATCTAATAATATATAAATAACTTTTTAAAGTCACATATGTTTTAGTATGTATGAACAATCTCAATAGAATTCGACAAATTTATAGAGCCGTAAATGAATGAAGAAATTGTATAAGCACAGGAATAGTACTGTTTTTGTATCTCATATTAGTACGTTGAATTGCACGATTGCAAATGTAAAGCTGGCGTTGACTTGTACAAGTATATTGTAATGGATTATGTTATTACGAATTTTGCGTTAACTGTCAATCGTCAGTTCAAGGCTTGATACACAAGACATTTTAAAAAGCGTTCTGGTATGTTAGGAATAACATTAGGATACCTTTGCGTGTGTAAATTAACGTCAAGAACTGGGCAGAATTTTTTTCAGTGTTGCCATAATCCGTTACGAAATTTAGCTCGTATATCAGACTGTCCTTCGGTAAATGAACTCTTAAGGGCTAAAATTACGATAAGAATACTATTTAATAGGTTCCGTCGGTGTGGTGACGGGCGAGGGCGGAGCGCCGTGACGCGCCAAGATGGCGGCTGGTTCGCTGGAAAAGCACTCGAAGCTCGTTTCTAGGAACATTTCCTGAAGGAAACGCCGGGCGCACAACATGTACGTGTCGCGGGACAACAACGCACACACGTCCGAGTACACGCACGGGCTGCGGAAGACTTCAGAGTGCTTCTGCTTGAGCGACAGCAACATCGAACGGGTCTGCAAAAAATATATATACTGTTTATATAATATATATCACCAATGAAAATAAACCATCCATATTTTATTATTATTGCATTACTTCATTGCTTAGAAATGGCAAAACTCGCCACTGGGGACGTTAACCAATTAATGAAACGGTTACAAGAATTTATAAATAGACACTTAATTCTAATATAACGAAAATACTTTCTTTAAAAGATATTAAGATATTTTTTTTAATTTTCTAACTGTTCAAAATTTCCCACCGAAATAAATATACGTACAACCTGACATTTATTTTATCTTTCAACGAAATTCTTATTCCATTTCAATTTCATTTATTTCTTATTACAAAATATTTAACTTAAATGTTAATTTTGGACATAATAATAATAATATGTGAAACGAATTACCTGTTTCAAATGTATAGGATTGGCCATAAGATGCACTTGACGCAGAACCTCAGTTTCGGGAGAGTTAGAACTTCTTTCGACTGATGCCGTTATGCTTGCGATGGGACTTTGCGGCTCCCCGCCACTCATACTGGTTTTGTCTAATGCTGTTTAATAAGTACATTTAAAACGTGTATTTCGTGAATTATCGTAGAACAAAAAGCACGGGTGAATCTAGAGCGGTGTTTCCCAACGTGAGGCCCACGACCCACAAGGGGGCAATTTAATAATTAAGGGGGACAATCGCACTAAATTTATATAGAAAATCTGTATTAAAATTATTTTGAATTTTAGTTTTTTATTATATGTGTTTGTAATTTGTATATGTTTTGAAATATTACTTACTGTGTTTTGATAAATATTTCATAGTGATTTCTTCCTAAAATCTATCATTTATGTTTCTTAAGTGAACAAATAAATTTTTTAATGTTAAAAAATTTCGTATGGGGGCATAGAAATTTTAGAAATGTTACAGTGGGGCATGAAAAAAAGGTTGGAAAGCACTGATCTAGAGATTCGAAATTAAATTAAACTTCAATAAAATTAAATAAATACCCGCGAAAAATGCCTCACGTAGTTCGTACGAGGACGGCGGCCGCGTACGCACGCACGCTAGACAGTTGTTCGACGAGTGTTGCCATTTGAACTTAGCAACGTTCTCGCTCAACGGTACATCCTTCGTCGAGGTGACGTTATCTTCGGTCAGTGTGCGGTCGCTGGAGTCTCCGGTCCCCGGCACATTGGCGTTAGCGGCAGAGCTGTCTTCGTCATCACTCAGCTGATTTATGTTTTCTTCGGGCACCGCTTCGGTTACGGTGTTGATTCCGACATTTTTTACACTACTCACGATGTTCTTGCGTTCGACATTTGAGACTTTCGTGGTTATCGTCGATTCTATTCCAGGGTCTTGTTTCGTTAGCTTCGTAGAATTCGACACGCCGCTTGCTAGTGACGTTTTTAAGGCACCTGAGATTCCATCTGCACCAATAAATGCTTATTGTTTTAAGAATAGAATAAAGTTTAAAAAAAAATTATCGAAAGATTAAAAAGAAATACATGCCTTTAGAATTTTTAGATAAATCCGGCGTAGTGCGATATTTTTCGACGCTAGCAACACTCGTGTCAGCGAGGAAGGATGATATACGTCCGCGATTAGAATCGTTTTTGTCTGTGTCGTCTTCTTTGATTTCGTCATTTCTATGAAAAAAAAAAACTTATTCTTTTGGCGGGCTTAACGCAGTTACCGCGTCATGTACAATGAAAAACAATACATTCGACTAAGCTCCAATAACAAATAAGGACGCTTTTTTCAGTCATTACACTACCGGCACGCTATTATGGCCGTTGTCCACTCATGAAGTTTCGTATTAATAGTAATTACATTTGAAGGAACAAATTGCTGTTCTTAATTAACAATAGTGACGTGCAGTTAGTCATAAAAAATTATCGAATATATAATACATTTAGGACACAACACTTCTTTATTACATTGATTCCTAAACTATATAATATATAAGGGGCCTGCGAACATTTATTTTTTATTTTTATAAGATTTTAATTATTGGTATTTACCACACAACTCGGCATTTGTTTTTCGAAATTCAAAATTTAAAAAAATTAAATTGTATACGATCGTCACATAGGATCGCTGGCCATACAACTACTACCTCCGCCAAACTCGCGTCAATGTTCTATGCAAAACAAACAGTTTCGACTTAAAAACTTATCAATTTCATTATATTTTTTTCGAGAATAAATTTACATTTCACATCACTATTGTAATATGTCAAAACGGCCATCATAGCGTGCCGATAGTGTACAAATAAAATAGTGATGAAAACATACTCAGGGAAGATGTCGAGTAGATCGCGCGGCAGACAGATGCCGATGTAGGGAGGGGTGTGCGGGGGCGGAGGGGGAGGGCGGGGCGCGGCGCGGCGCGGGGCCCACTCCGCCCCCTCCACGCCCGTCTCGCACACCGCCAGAGGTCGCCAGTCGTACTCCAACACACTATACGTAGTAAAACAAAATTCTTGTCAGTACATTTATCTATACTTGGGCCATTACCAACGTGCGAACTGAGTCATAAAACATTACGATATTGATAAAGGGATGCCGCTCGGGTTCAGGTAGTCAGATGACGTGGTCGTTGATGACTGGTACATGTCATTTGTAGGTTGTAGGTGTTTGTGAAAATTGTGTTAGTTATGTATCATTAGACAATCCCACGCGAACCATGGAAGCATTATTCGATAACTTAACTTTGTTAAAATTAAAAGGCGATATTATCGCCCAAACTTGTTCGGTTATTCATAATGTGTTGATAGTGTTTAACGAATTAAAAACGTGACCCGAAAAAATATCTTTTTTAAATTTAAATAAATATGTTTTTTTTTTTTCTACCTAAGCTGAGAGCCTTGAGAGGCTATATCAGCGTAATCCTAACTTTTGTAGGTGAGCTCACGGGGCTCAAACCTGATGAAGTTGCTAACACGAACCCTAGCAAGAGCCGTGCTTCGCAGAATCTACCACCGGATCGGAAACGCGACCCACTGAGAAGATCCGGCGAGAAACTCAGTGGGCTGTGTCTGAGAGTTAATTTACTCGTCGAGCCCTTCGTCGCAAGCGACGGGTTCAGCGAGAACGGTGACCGGTGCTTGAAGTACCTAAAAGCACCGTTAGTGGATCGGGAGGAAATATGTGTATGAAACACACAACACTATAAGTGTGAGCGAGAGATTCAATATACCTTTAAGTGTGAGCGAGAGGTCTGATAAAAATGATTAGTGGCTCAGTTTGCACGTTTGTAATGGCCCAAGTATAATTCAAACTTTTCTTCGGAGCTGTATGGTGACCGTGTGGACGAAAATTCAGAAAACAGTGCAACTCCTAATACGGACGATGTAATAGCGAAATCAATTTGAGTCTCCAGTTTACCTAAGTTTGGCCATTCGTTCCTTGGATGACTTCGTTCTGTCGCGTAAAGATGAAAACGGCTTCGATCGCAGATTCGTGTCGGAGAGCAGCCAACTCAAATCGTCAATTTCACTTGAACACGACGCGGCACTTTCGGATAAGTGTGGTCTACAAAAGAAGATTATATTATAAATATTTTTTTTTATTGCTTAGATGGATGGATGAGTTCACAGCCCACCTGGTGTTAAGTGGTTACTGGAGCCCATAGACATCTACAACGTAAATGCGCCATCCACCTCGAGATATAAGTTCTAAGGTCTCAGTATAGTTACAACGGTTACCACCACCCTTCGAACCGAAACGCATTACTGCTTCACGGCGGAAATAGGCGGGGTGGTGGTACCTACCCGTGCGGACTCCCAAGAGGTCCTACCACCAGTGATAAAGTGAGTGAATATACAAAATAATTATTTAAAAAATCTACCGAATTCCTCTTATACTCTTTTTATTGTGACGGTTTTTTAGTATGGCTAGTTATATTGTTTACATTTACAATTGTTATATGGATAGTTTACATTTACAATTCGACTCGGTAAATGACTTTGCAATTGATAACTAGGTTTTTTTTACTTTGAAATCTTAATTTTACTATTCATTTTTTCTAGCAGGAGAATGTATGCAAAGTTTTGCTGTTTGTATCCATGAATGGTTTGGGTTTACATTGGACTCAGTAGGTGGCGCTGCAATCAAATTCCAATTTTTTTTTCTGGACAGAACGTCTGCCTGTCTTCCCTGTTGATAATAAAAACCTTACCGTCTGTTGAGGGACTTCAAAGTCGCATATCCGGTCATATCCATTTGTGTCGGAGGTGAATTAGTCACTTCGGGTCCAGAAAAACCTGTAACCAAACGTTACGTGATATTTCAGTCAAAATCATTAATATCTTCTATGTGCACTGCATAAAATACTCACTGGACGTTGAGGTTCGGCGTTGTAGCTCCGGTATTTTTGGTCTCTGATTAGCGATAGTTCCTTTCGTACCGTAGAGACTGGACGAGCTCGGTATTGGACTTAGAGTTAATACTCTATCACTGAAATTTATACACGAAAATAGAACCTTGATTCGTTCGATGGTTAGTTTTCATAGATGCAACGAAATTTAAACTCACGGCATAGTGTATTTTCCTAGGAACGAATCACAGCTGCTCACGCCGCTGGTACTGGACTCGCTAGTGTTCCTCACTCGCCCTTCGTGAGCGTGCTCCAAGGAATTCATTCTGCCAATCAGCAGCCTATTCTCGGCCGCGGGCACGCGAATGACCCCCGGACGGTCGTAGTTCGAACAGTCCCGTAATATATCAACGGTTCGAGACTCCGATAACATCGGACGATCGTGCGAGCTAGAACAACCTTGCGAGGGGAGAGTGTGAGATTTTCTTTTGTCCTGTTCCTTGCGCGTATCCACGATCGCCAGTTTCCCGTCGATGACATCACGATTGGCCTGTTCCGATATCGAACCGACTTTAGTCGCATGTTTATAGTCCGACTGAAGGCTTTCGGTCGCGCTTTGATCTGTGTGATCCGAATGCTCGCTCGTTTCCGTGTCGTATGCGTTCGCGCGATAATCGGGCGATGTTACCGAATAATACGAGCCGTTTTCGTAAATCGAATATATCTCATCGGGTATTACGGGAAATTGATCGTGTCTAGTGTGTCTCACGCATAGCCAACCTGAATAATAATAATAATAAAAGACATTAATATCCATCGAGATCGAGCATATTTCGTCTTTTCGCATTAAAAGGGTACAATTTGCAAAAATATTCGAAATTGAGTTAATATGCGGAATCATTTAGTATCACCAGTATTTTTCTCATAAATACTGTCAAAAGGGTGTAGTTTTTTTCTTTTTTTTAATTTACCTATGTTTTGACTACTATTAACAAAATTAATACATAATTTTATTTTACTGTAAAAGACAAATAATGTAGTAACTGGTAAAAAATAAAAAATAAATGTTGCAATGATGACTAATATTAAAAATATCACATGTTTTAAACCTTTAAAACGCTCTCCTGTAAAATTAGTAGGTTTTGAGATTATACAGTTTTAATGCGAGAAGATGATTTCATTTACAAATCTCGAACGTACCTAATTCGGTTAATAGGTTCGCTCCGTCATAGGTACATCCAATAAGGCCGAGAACATAGAACGCAGTCGCCCGTATCGAGTATACGGGACAATACTTGACGAGGCGCACGACATGAACCAGTACGGAATCCTCTAGATAACCGTTGCTCAAACTCATGAGTAGTTGTAGTCCAGAGGGCGCGGTCGCGGTGTTGCCCAACGCCCATAACGAAGCTTTAAGATCAGCGATCTCTTGTTCGGTATTACATTTCTTACGTTGTAGTATCTAGAATGAATTTTAAATCCTCGATAAATCTTTTTACTGGTTGTAGGACCTCTTCTGAGTCCGCGCGGGTAGGTACCACCACCCCGCCTATTTCTGCCGTGAAGCAGTAATGCGTTTCGGTTTGAAGAGTGGAGCAGCCGTTGTAACTATACTATCTTAGATGTTATATCTCAAGGTGGGTGGCGCATTTACGTTGTAGATTTCCATGGGCTCCAGTAACCACTTAACACCAGGTGGCCTGTGAGCTCGTCCACACACCTAAGCAATAAAAAATATATATTTAAGAACACGTTTTGTACAGTTCAAATAAACAATACTTTTTGTACAGGCCGCGCGCCGCCCCTCCTAGAAGGTCCTCGCGCCTAGGGGGGCGCGCGGAGAATGTGGGACCTGACGATCTGCAGATGAGAGCAGACAGCGGGCCCAAAGATATTTTTAGTGCCTTACCGCACAAAACGACTCCCCTGTACTCATACACCCGACATCCGATCTCCGCCCGGGCTCAGAACCCGGTCAGATTAAAACAAATAAACAATACTAATCTAACTTTGTTATGCCATAACTTTAAAAATTACAAACGGGGCGATTGTCTTTCAATATATTTTAGTTGTAATACGTATACCAGTTAACTTACTAGTTGACGCAGTTACTATTTTCTTCATTTTTAAAATTTAAAACATATAATACGTCCTGATTCTACCTTATTATAATTGCTGCTCCATTGTTTCACTACTATTTCAATGATTTCACAAAGTATCATAATATGTTGCATAGTTGATAACTTAACATAATAAGAAATCAATTATATTGGTAATCTATACTAATCTATACTAATATATAAATCTACAGTGGTTTTTACGGATGTTCCTTTATAATACGCGGACGGGTACAACTAGTCGTGTATAAAATCAAACATAATCAAACCAATTGAGTCTTCAATCTCATTAATACTTGAACAGCGCTATTCACATACATTCCAGATAGTTCTATACAGGAGTTTTAGTACAAACTAGCGACCCGCCCTCGCTTCGCTTCGGAAACATTAAAACACACATGAAACAAAAAAAATATATAAAAAAAAAATTAAAAAAAGTAGCCTATGTTCATCAGGGACAATGTCGGCTTCTAATGGAAAAAGAATTTTTCAAATCGGTCCAGTAGTTTCGGAGCCTATTCTAAACAAACAAACAAACAAATCTTTCCTCTTTATAATATTAGTATAGATACCTTGTAGTGCGTGAGGAGCGCGGCGTGCAGCAGATGGCGGGCGCGGGGGCGGGGCGCGAGCGCGGCGTGCACGTGCGGCGGGACCCGCGCCGAGCGCCGCGACCGCGCGCCCCGCCCCCCGCCCCACTCGCTCACCGCCAGCGCCTCGTGCGCGCCCGCTTCCACCACCCGCGTGTACCTGCACATCGCGCACTATTTAACCCTCAGACACAGCCCACTGAGTTTCTCGCCGGATCTTCTCAGTGGGTCGCTTTCCGATCCGGTGGTAGATTCTGCGAAGCACGGCTCTTGCTAGGGTTTGTGTTAGCAACGTCGTCAGGTTTGAGCCCCGTGAGCTCACCTACTAGTTAAGGTTACGCTGATATAGCCACTCAAGGCTCTCAGCTTAGGTAAGAAAAAAAAAAAGGGCACTATACTGCATTGTGAGTCGCGGCGGACCGATCCGTGCCCCATACAACGGACGGCGATTTATGGAGGGTAAAGGTAAAGAGAACCGTCTCATATGGGAGAAGCTTGAAAAAGTGTCTCACTTTCAGCACTAAATAACAGTTCAAAAATCGTCCAGAATGACGCTAGCATAGGCACAGGGTATGATATGAATTGAGCAGTTGTTAACAGATTGAAGTATGCTGAGTTAGGAAATTTAATATATTTAATGACTAGAGTAGGAAGTTAGTGACAGTGTAATATACAAGAACTCACATGTTTACGTAGTCCCAACTAATTTAGTCAATATAACCTAAAATTATTGCTGTGGTAAAACGTGGAGACATCGACTGCATTTTGTTATCAGCTTTAAATAAAATACTTTTTGGGATTTTGTAGTGCTTACAGTTCTTTCGTTCTATTTTATTTCTCTATCTTATTCTAATAGCTTTCACCCCTTTTGAAGTGAAAACTTCTTTAGAATCGTTGTGATTTCAAACCGGATGCAACGGAAAAAACGACAGGTAAGAGACGCAAATACAAAAATGTGTAGGATGAAGCCAGCAAAGAATGAGACAGAAATATACATACTATTTAATACAGGGCCATCTGTGAGATTTTTTAATACTAACGTGTGTATGAAAGCTCTTGTAGTGAATTTTAATTTAGGATTATACGTGAAATTAAAATATCAATTCACAGAGGGCGCTACCTTACAATTATTTACTAATGACAAAATTTTACATATACTTAAGACGTTTAGGATAATTGTATTTTAATTTTGGAAGGTTTCACTTCTACCACGTGTGAATTGCACACATTTTGTTTTTTTTAAATTTACCCGGTTGCTACTGTAGCGCCACCCTTATTTAGCAGATTTTAACGGACACTTTTTCACACATAGAGACGGTTCTACTTACCTCTACCCTCCATACGGCGATTATTTCTTCTTCTTCTTTATTTTTTGGCTGTGGCACGATTTGTGCATTAGCCATCGTCAAGTAATAAGATTTTTATAATTCGCCGATTCAATTATTTATAGTTTATGAATAATAAAAACGAAGGAAACTTAATCCCACTAGGTGTTGGTACAGCAAATTTTTCTCTTCCAGTCCCTTCTATCGGCCGTCATCTTAACACTCACTTCTCTCTTTCTCATATCGTCATTCACACACTCCATCCATGTTTTCTTCAGTCGACCTTTTACTCTACCTTACACTAACATTTCCATACATGTCCTAGTCACATAAATCTCAGTACGCATCACATGTCTATGCATAGTCAAGGCTATCAGCATGAGTAAGAAAAAAAAACATTTTGATGTTTGAAATTTATGATCAATACATATTTAGTATTTTTTTAAATATCCTGTATAGCTCAGTGCAAATTTAAATGAAACATTACCGGTAATTATACGATTTAGTCCAGAAGTCCAAATGTTTTTTGAGGAAGGCCATCGACTTTGCGTCCGCGGCTTGTGCGGCCGCCGTCACTTCTAACGTCAGCCACAGCAGGTACCCCCGGTCCCCCACGGCAGACAGATCGTACGTTGCGGGATCCGCGTTTTTATTCAAACGACAATTCTGGCATAACGTTTCCCTCATCGGCATTAATTTTTCGACGTATATCTGAAAAGTATAAGTACCATTAACAATAATAGAGTGAAGAGTGGACGAGCTGACCCCCCACCTAGTGTTACTGGAGCCCATAGACATCTGCAACGTAAATGCCGCCACACGTCTTGAGATATAAGTTCTAAGGTCTCAGTATAGTTACAACGGCTGCCCCCCCCCCCCCCCTTCAAACCGAAACGAATTACTGCTTCACGGCAGAAATAAACAGGGTGGTGGTACCTACCCGTGCAGACTCACAAGATCCTACCACCAGTAAGTTGCTAATTTAGAATTTATTCGAATTATTTTTTACACTTACAGGAACACTGAACGCTTCCTCTAATATAGACAGGGCCACTTTGACGACACCCTTGAATTCGTCTTTCATCTGACCCACCAACATCTGCAGAAACCAAGTCTCCATATCGACACCGCTATTTTCAATTTCGTCCTTCTGAATTGAATTCGATTCTTCGGTGTTCTTCTTCAACTTAGTCTTTCGTCGGACCAATTCTTTTGACTTCCGGGAAGCTCTCATGAGCACGTTCAAGAACTGAGTAGCGTACAGTCTTGACGCTTGAATGCTACATGTCAACGTTTTCGAAAGTATGTCACGAGGATACGAATCAAGGGTGTAGTCCAAGCTTGATATGATGAGTTTTACGTAACAACTGTGATGAGTTTTCGTTGACAGTTCCAAAAGGCTGCAGAAATAAATAATCAAATAATATTATATTAATTTTTTTTGTTATTTTTTATGTGATTTTTTTTAAACTACTAGACTAATTCGCTGCTTTTCTTATTTACTAATTCACTATAGTTTACTATTACAGAAAAAAAAGGTGCGTGTACTTATGTACGCGCGTAAGGAGTTATACTTTATTTTTATTAAATTTATTTCTTTGTTTTTATTTAAATTTTAATCAATTTGAAAAAAAAATCGATTAAACAACATCCTCAAACACGCATATTGGACATCCCTTTTCTTGACATCGTATAAATTCGGTAATTCTCGGTACGGTTCGGAAAGTTCACCTGCGGCTATATTCAGACTCGCCAAGCTAAGTTGGTCGTATTGTAATGAGCGATTTAGTGGGCAACTTCATTCTGTTAATTTTGTGTCACGGTGCGCGCGCATCGTAAAATTTCACTCATCAATTTTTCATAACGCGTCTAAAGATGTATAACTTCAAAAAAACAAAATACAAGGATCCTATGATGTAAACTAAAAAGGATTCGCCCCAATTACACGTAAGATTATGAAAGCAATGATTCAAGCAGATTTATGTGCTTAGTGCGAGTTTTTTAACGTTCTCGAACGCGTAGAAGTTATTTCAAATTTGTATGCAGTTAGATCAGCACCCCTAGCGACAAATGTAGGCAAACGTTCCAACTCTATACAAATTTGAGTTAACTTTTACGCTATCGAGAACGTTAAGAAACTCGCACTAAGCACACTGAACGCATATTTATATCGTGTTAATTGGCTTTTAAATTGTTCGTGTCTCAGTTAAATTACAACCTATTCAATTTATAACTAAATGAATTTTGATTTTTAATAGTAGTCAGCGGAATTTTTGATGTCCTTGAGAGAAAACAACTTTAGAAGACCGTATTCTGATATGCAAATTTGTATTTTTTTTTATTGCTTAGATAGGTGGACGAGCTCACAGCCCACCTGGTGTTAAGTGGTTACTGGAGCCCATGGACATCTACGACGTAAATGCGTCACCCACCTTGAGATATAAGTTCTAAGGTCTCAGTATAGTTACAACGGCTGCCCCGCCCTTCAAACCGAAACGCATTACTGCTTCAAGGTAGAAATAGGCAGGGTAGTGGTACCTACCCGCGCGGACTCACAAGAGGTCCTACCACCAGTAACAACAGTGAAATTCTTATACTCACTTTTCATAGAGCCCGGTTTGTTTGAACAGCTTCAATCCTGCGTAAGAATGGCACAGCTGCCCGATGAACAAGAAGTACATCTGACACATTGTGTTGCACATGTGCTGCGGACTGAACAGGCACTCGTGCGCTTTCACTCCGGTCTCGATCGCTTTGATTTGATTGCTTACGTCTAAGAATAAATCTTCTAGAAGTCTATGACAATCGGCCTGGGAACGAAAGACGCGTTTTTTCGTATGTAATAGGTTGGGGAAAATTCGCATTTTTTTAAAAAATTCACAAAATTTTTTAATATAATTTATTTACATTTAACTAAAGTATGTAGGTACTATTTTGTTCGATAACTTTTTGCCATCTTGTAGGTAGGAACATGATCCCATTGCTATAGAAATTTTGGGGGTTCTGTTCAAAATATCGCGACAATTGGTTTTGGCAGTCCTCTCGTGATGTTAACCTGACACTGCCTACAGAATTCTGAAGAGACCGAAACAGGTGGAAATCTGAAGGTGCAAGGTTAAGACTATACGGCGGATGCATTAACATCTCCCAGCCAAGCTCTCTTAATTTTTGCTGAGTGGCTAAAGATGTGTGAGGTCTAGCGTTATCATGATGGATATAAATACTAATACTATTAATGTTAGGAACCTTAATTTTTTTTCTCTAAATGATACAAAAAAATCAAACAACAACATAATTAAACTTAACCTACAAATGAAAGAGTTAAATTATATAAAAATGCAATTACTTTTACTATCATTAAATGATAATGATCGCAGAGTAGTATGCAATGGTTTCCACATAAAATGTTATAGACACTTTAACACAACTTACATCGTTATGCCGCAATAGATGCCTGATGAGCTGACAGCCGGCACGTGTGGCAGAGTGACCGTAACACGTGCTCGACAGATCCATGTGTGAATATTTATTTGAAGACGGCTTCAGATAGTTTACAATGCGAGTCGCCCAAGCCTTGTGTCCGCTGTCGTTCAGATTGAAAAACGGTGTAGTATCATTTTCCTAAAACAAACAACAAACAGGTACAGATTAAAATGATGAAACACAATGAAACAAAAAAAAATGGTGCGCGTGAAAGAAGTGAAACTTCTTTTGCGGAATGTACAATAGTAATGTGCTTTTCTTCATTTTTCATCCTTTAATAAAAATTCGCCTGTAAGAGAAATGCTATGTACAAGAGAAACGACCTAGCTCGCTTTTTTATTTCCCTCTCTCCACGGTTGAGTGGTTCGCCAAACGCTGTCTATTTTCTTACTCTCGCTATTCCTAAACGAAACTGTCGCGAGTTAAATTATACTCTCAACGCGCCTAAAGAAGTTTGACTTCAAAAACTTCGAACGTTACCTTTAAAATAGTTCTTATGATTTCCCAATTCCAAGTATTTCCATCTTTGTTCTGCATGACCAAAGTGGACCGGATCAAGCTGTCGCTGTCTCGCTCGAACAAATTGAAAAACTTGGCCGACTTGGCGACCTTGCTCACGGCGGCGCTAGTTCGCGAAGTTACGCTTTTACTTTTAACGAGCGCACTGATGTTTCTGTTGGTGACGTCATTTCGGGAGCCGACGCTGTGCCTTTGTTTCGTTTCGTTCTCGTTGTCCGATTCGTTCAGCAGTTCTATGCTGTCGTTTTTGTGAATGCCGATCTCCTGTCTCGGTCTTATGTTGGCGTTGTCCTTCTCTTTCCGACTCTTGGCGGCGTCTTCGTTCTTTTCCTTGAACGCCCCGCTGCAGTACTGAATGATGTGGTCAAGGAACAGGCTGCTGCTGGCGGGTCTCGCTTCGAGCATCGCGTGCAGTTTCCGCAAGGCGGCCACCGCTGCCAGGGCTTGAGGCTTTCCGTTCGACGCCTGAGACATTAGGACGGGTAAGGCGGGCGTGATGTTACATATCGGAGGAGGCAGGAACAAGTGTACTAAATGCAGCAGCTGGCCGAGTAGTACCGTAGCACGAACCGATATGAAAGTGTCGCTCGTCACGATCACTTCAGCTAGCCCGTCCAGTAGACCGACCTACAATTTAATTGTATACTATATTACTACTGTAAGCGATTTTAAAAAAAAAATAGTATAACGCGAATAGGGCTGTACCTCTAGGAAACATTGAAGTAATAGAGCTAAGTGGTTTTCCGTAATATCGGGTCCCGTAGCTGCGAGATGAGGTAGTATTGCGATGCCTTCCGCGGCAACAAATCCTTCGTTAAGCCGCCACGAATCCTAGAGACATTACAAATATAAATTTCGTGTAAGTTAGATGAAACTTTGATAAAACCAACAGCATTATGTTAAAATTAACCTGAAAATCTGAAGGGTCCACAGCGTCCAGCGCGACTGAGATCTCATCTGTCCATTCAGGTTGTGGTAGCCCTACTAATTCGTATAGCAAATCCAATATTGCTTTCTGTAATATAACACACATAAAACAATAAATCTTAACTATGAACCATACAATTAATTCCCTTATTCAAAACCAATCAACTGTGTACTTAAACCATTTTTATGGTTTACCATAAATACATAATATATTATATTGCATGGACTAGTGGATGAGCTCACGGCCCACATGATGTCAAATGGTTACCGGAACACGAAGACATCATAACATATTTACCGCTATCCACCTTCAGGCGTAAGGTTCATGTCTCAATTGTATATAGCTGTCTCACTTTTGAAACCAGGACGCATAAATAGTTAGCGGCAGAAATACATTACCCATGCGGGTTCACAATGAACCTGAACATATGTTAAGTATCATTAGAAAAATTGATACCTGTATGCGGTTTTGAACACCGACATAGTAGTATCGTTCCATATGAGTGCATCAATCGACTTATCCTTTAAGCCACGACCATTTCAAAATTATTAAGCAATTAATTTGATTCTGGCACTTACCCGAACTTCAAGACGAGGTAAATATAGAGCAGCAACAAGTGATCGTAATCCCCCAGCACTCGATGGGTGACAAAAGTGTAACAACCCTGGCCAACTCCTTAAAACGCATAGCAACGCCAATCTACTGCAGGTGAACCGCATCTCTCTCTCATCCCTATAAAGAAATAAGTCTTTTAGGTTTCAATTGTAGTGCCAAGTGGCCAGTGTAGTGTCAGTAGATTTTTTTTTAGGTTGCATTAGTTAAGAGACTAGACTAAGAGATTTTATTTTCCAAAGAAAACTAAATTATTCCTGTCATACCCGTCGGTTGCGACGAAGGGCTCTACAAGTAAATTGACCTACAAACAGCCCACTGAGTTTCTCGCCCGATCTTCTCAGTGGGTCGCGTTTCCGATCCGGTGGTAGATTCTGCGAAGCACGGCTCTTGCTAGGGTTTGTGTTAGCAACGGCGTCAAGTTTGAGCCCCGTGAGCTCACTAATAGTTAAGGTTACGCTGAAATAGCCTCTCAAGGCTAGTCTCAGTTTAGGTAGGAAAAAAAAACAATTATTAGCTTTAATTTGCACCATTGTTTTGATTTGTCTGGAAAGTGAACGGCTAATATCCATTTTTATAAGAAGCTTATAATAAAAACCTGGTGGAATCTGTAGGCGCTGAACGGAAGTGGAAGTCACAGTACGGTGCAGCTAGATGCGTCAGACAGGCTGTGGTGAGGCGGGCGGCACGTCGCGGGCCCGGTCGGTCTAACACGTGCAGGAGAGCACCGCACAACGCCTCCGCTTGTCGCGGGGTCGCGCATTCGGCCAGCTGGCGGGACACGGCACTGGCGCCGCCACACCACACCCACAGCTCCGGGTTGACAACGCCTGCCACACATAAATTATTATTTTTTAAGTGAAACTTCTTTAGAATCGTTGTGCTTTCAAACTCCATGAAACGAAAAAATAAGTCCATAGACACAAACACAAATGAATAGAATTCAGCCGGCGAGAGAATGAGATAGAACACATTAGACATTCTCGGTCTCCGCTTTGTTGTTCTCTCTCTCTTCGTAGCATCCCCACTATCGTATACTAAACATTGTCCATATGTATGCTTCTGTGTAGTGGGATAGTCAGTATATCTATATCTTATTTATAAGTTTCACTTCTACCGTGTGTGACATGAACACACACATTTTTTATTTTATTTTATTTTTATTGCTTAGATGAGTGGACGAGCTCACTGCCCACCAGGTGTTAAGTGGTTACTGGAGCCCATAGACATTTACAACATAAATGCGCCACCCACCTTGAGATATAAGCTGTAAGGTCTCGCTATAGTTACAACGACTGCCCTGCCCTTTTAACTGAAACGCATTACTGCTTCACGACAGAAATAGGCAGGGTGGTAGCACCTACCCGTCCGCACTCACAATAGGTCCTACCACCAGTAAAGTACCGCCAGTAAGAACATTACTTAGACGCTTCTCGATCAGCAGTGTTACTTTTTGATATCCACAATTTGTAAGACGGTGAACATTAGCATTCATGTTATGCGCTAATAACTTTAGCTGATAATTTGTCAAGACGAAGATTCCTGCGTGATAATAGTCTGGTTATGAATGAAAAGGGAAAGGTTCTAAAAAAAAATTTTGTTTGTACATAGACACCTTGAACCGTCAAGTAAAGTGATAAGGAACACATAACTATGTTAGCGAAAATTTTTAATTACTTAGGAAAAAAAATCATAATCAATTTATATCAAGATTAAAAAAACGATTATGTATGAAAGTATGCATCCGATAGATTAAGTATGTAAATAATTTGACTAAAATGAAGTATTTCAAGATTTTTAGACACCTTAAAGTTGGTGAAAATTGCATTGAATTGTTATTAACATTAGATAGATACAGGTCAAGTTAATAAAAGCATGTTTAAGAAGTACATTTCGTTTGATGGTATGTGTGTATTATAATTTACATTTAGTTTAAGAGAACGGTTAACAATTAAGATTGGTTTCCAATGATACTCTGTTTAGTAAGTCTATCAGAATAAAGGATATTATTATTACTAATTCCCAAAGCCAAGGCTTCTTAATTAAGTATTTTGAACTTACTTATCTCTGCTAATGTGGCCACAGCTGGACGGGATAGTCGATCAGCTGTAGGGTCTGCTGCAAGTGCAGCTAGACATCGAAGAAGTGCTGCTGCAGCTCTCATTGTGCACGCCCGCCGAGCAACACGCATAGCTTGGGCACGTTCTTCTTCATTGCGAATAATAACTTCCATAGATCTATAAAAAACGTGATAGTCTCACATTTGAAAACTTTCTTCATATTCAGTTTCAATAATTGTTATTTGTATTAACTCTACTATTATGTACATTTTGTGTATACAATGTACATGGCAACTTCTATTTATGAAATTTGTTCATAACATGACACAGTAATTATATCAAATTGATTATTTTTGATTAATGCAATCTATTCATTTTTCAACTCTATGTATTGCCTTTACAGTCAATAATCTATTTTTAGGTATTCTATTCTTAGGAAATACTAGGTATGAGGGTAGTGTTGGCATAGCCAAAACAATTATGTTATACTACTAACACTTAAGTATGTAAAAGGAAAAGGGTATATTAACATAAATATAAGTACTTGTCAGTTTAGAGTTAATATTTGTGCAACTACAATGATGAAAAGACCTCTGAAAAGTAGCTCAATCCTAGACTATGGATTCAGCACCTTGGCTTAGTTTTGTGATCAATTACATGTACCATTTATTAGTAATGTAACCTTATTAAGCACTAATCATCATTTTAGGAACTTTTTTTTTATTGCCTGGATGTGTGGACGAGCTCACAGCCCACCTGGTGTTAAGTGGATACTGAAATCCATAGACATCTACAACATAAATGCGCCACACCCCTTGAGATATAAGTTCTAAGGTCTTAATATAGTTACAACGGCTGCCTCACCCTTCAAGCCGAAACGCATTACTGTTTCACGGCAGAAATAGGCGGGGCAGTAGTACCCACCCGTGCGGACTCACAAGAGTTCCTACCACCAGTAATTACACAAATTATAATTTTGCGGGTCCCAATATAGCCTTTATTTATGGTCATCACTTTCCGGCTAGCGTGTTAGCAGCAGTAGAAATTTGTATGAGAAAAGACTGAATCAAACCAATTAACAAAAACAAACAGGCATAAAATAAAAATAGGTGAGGTCAGCAACATCTTAGCAGTGTTTTATAGATATCTCCAGTTTAAAACACAGTTTTCTAAGAGTTTTACAATAAAAAGTGCTTTATTATTTTTTACCTTACAACGAGGTAGGGTAATTTCATATTATTGAAAATAGTGACATCATAATCAGTCTTCAACAAGTGACGTATGACTCTTAAAGCGGCAGCTCGAATAACCATAGACTCATCCACAAGACTAATACGCAAGCTGAAAACAAGAAATATGTTTTAAATAATACCTACTTATGTTTCATATTCTCTAAATAAATGTTAATATTTCCTTCAGTTTTCATAAGTTGTATGCATAATTAAATCTACTGTCTCAGAGTCAGTTTAAGTTATACAAACTGACATACTTCAAGATTATTAATATCTTCTGTGCAAAATGAAACATTAGTCTGGAAATATTATTATAGAAAAACAAAAAGTAGTTAGTTGAAGGTCGACTAACAATACTCAAATGCTGACAACATATTTTTCATACATGACTACAAAAACATCAGAAATAATGAAAAACGTAAGATAAAAACTTAAAAGTTGTTTAAATTATAATATATGAGTCGACTATTATCAAAGGCGGCAATCTGACTTTTGGACAATGATTGTTAAATCAGAAAAACGAATTATTGACTTTGTATTCCATTGGCAGTCACAAAACACTTCGGAACGACATCTTAGATAAATAACAGGTTAACTATTAACCTTTATTTAATGCAGGTTTTGAACCGTATTCTTTGAAGGAGACGATTATATTCAAATAAATCTGTATAGACATATCAATAATTTTTTTTGTCCAAATGCACAGATTGCCACCTTTGATAATAGACGACTCATATATAACCATATACGACTTTACAATTTGACATTAGTGTGATTTTTGTGACAAATTATAAGTAACAATAACTTTGTTAAAGACCCTATTTTATTTTAAATACTTAAAATACAATATGGCATACAACAATGAGTTTCGGCTATGATACAAGAATATTTATTGAGCTTATAAGATTCAGTATTGAAATTTTGTCACAACAATATCATTTTAATACATAATTCTTACCATGCCATCAACTCATCAGGAGTAAACCCTAGGTTGCTTCTCTCTTCTTTACATAACAATGTTACTAATGCATTCAGGTAGGCCAATTTTCTGCTATCAGTACTACTTCTGTGCATGCCTCTAAATCCTGACCTGTATTCCGTAGGCACAGTTTTGTAGGAGGGAGATGTATCATTTTGTGTTGATTTTCTTACGTAAAGGCCTTGTATTATGTCCCTGATATTCTCTTCCGGAGTTCTATTCTTGATGTCCAACTTAAACAAATCACTTGCAGGTTTTCCTAAAATATGTGATGAAAAATTATAGTCTATGCTGCATGGCAAATAGTAACAGTCGAAGTCAATATAATTGAAAACAACATTAACGTAGAAATTAAACAAATCGTTAATGTAATTTCTACAAATAAATTACCTCTCCTTCGATTCAAAATGTGTTCGGATAAATCCATCATCTCATTTTCAAAAACACAAGCTAAATTCGATATTGTTAAATAGTCACCGCTCTAATTAATTAGTTTTTCTCAGGGTTAAAATAAATTAACTGAATACAGAAAGTGTAATAAAATTACAACCCTGTTTTCCTCGCACACCAACATCACAAATCCACACATTTGATTTTTTTAGACGTCTGACATTCATTGACGTATTTGACAAACTGTTAAAATGTTTAAGTATGATCTATGCTAAGTGAAATTTTTGTTTTGTCAAAGACGCAAATGAAATTTCAATTCTATAAATTCCCATAAGATGATTTTCAACTAGCAAAAGTGTGCTTTGTACGAGCTTTTTAACTCTAGCGGCAAACGTAGGGGAACTGTTCCAACTCCACACAAATTTGAGGCAACTTTTACGTGATCTAGAAGTTAAAAAACTCGCACTAAGCACTTACAAAGCCCCATACTCATGATCAAAAAGCTATCCTTCAACAATCGATTACAATCAGAAGCGGTGTGGTTGTTTTGGAAGCCATAAAAATACTGAAAAAGGTATAGGTGTTTTAATGAACTGCAGCTCAGTTGATACACGTATAATATATACGTATATCAACTGAACTACATATACGATATACGAACTACAATATTATACGATGTATGATATACGATATACGTGATATACGCTTATATACTATTTGCAAAGTCGAACTTCGTCATTCCACCAGTGGCGTAGTAACTAACTCATCTGTGACCAATGGTGGGTGTACATTTAGGACAGTCGGGGCAAGTGCCCAGGGTGGCAAAATTTGAAAGTGAAAAATTGTTTTTTTAGTCTTATCAAGATTGTTCTATATAATTAATTACTTTTATTAATTCATAATTTTCTGTTTAATTGATAACTCAAGAAATTCAATTCATCCATTATTTGCGAATTATAATTTTGGCACTTTTGGAAAAAAATAATAATAACCAAAATGATTTAATCAATTTATTTCCTTGGGATTTAAAAAAATATCGGATGTTTCTATTTTCTGGAAATAAAGAAATTTAATTAGTATTTTTTAATGTAATGTCATTATGTGTCACCCTTAGTACAACATTTAAAATTGTTAGAGAAAAACAAATATTCATTTGTTTTTGGAATATTTAACATAATATATAATAAAGTATACAAACAAAAGTTACAAAATATACTACTATTTTGTAACATTGGTTACCTTTAAATTTTTTGGCTGGATAAGTTAGCTAAGGAAGCTTCTAGTGATGGTGTACCATCGATTCATATTGAAAACATTTATAATTTAATCTTTTATATTTAATATTAGTGGTGTATTTAATTAATTTACGTTCAAATGTAATTAAAATGTCTTTTCGGTGGCTTTTCGGCACTTGGATATTTGCTAAGAGGTCGCAATAATGCTCCAGATAGTATCTCTTTCCGCATAAAATAACGTAAGCTTAACGGTCACCATTTTTGATGCTTTGAATTTTGAAAACGCCGCTAATTTTCTCAACGATCACTTCGACCCACCTTTTTAGATGGGTCGTCGTGGGCTTCGCGTGAGCGTAAGTCATGACGTCATAAGTGACGTTTTCGCCGCGACCACAACGACCGCGGTCGTTATGTGGAACGACTAAAGGAGTATTTTGATCGTTGTGGGCGCTTAGTGGAACGCACCCTTAGTAAGAGAGGAACGTTATCGTCTATGGAAGGTATATTTCGATGAAAGGTCTTTGGAAAAAGGCGTGTGGTACAAAACAATTCAAAGTTTACCATGTTAATCGCCATGGTTTGATTCTTGTAACCTTAATAGAACCACCCTAGTGACTGTTTTCAGACTTCGTTCCGGGCACATTCCACTCAATAAATTTGCTCATTTAATGGGGAAGGCTGCTGATCCCAAATGTTCAGTTTGTGATGTAGTGGAAGACGCTTTTCACATTATGATGGAGTGTGCGCGGAATGATGATTTGAGACCACAATTCTTTGCAAAACATACAGATTTTCGACAAGTTGGAGGTGTAAAGTGCGTATTAACCTTTCTGGAATCTGAAATGGCTAAGTCACTTTATAAAATAGTGTTGGTGGGCCTTCAGAGACGATAACAGTTTTCTTTTTTTTCTTTTTTTATTTTTTGTTACTATCTTTTGTTGCACAATGGAGTGACATATTCACTAAGTGAATAATCTCCATAAATAAAGATAAAAAAAAAAATTGGTTAAAGTTTCTTTAATAATAATTAAACATACAATGCAAAATCTAATATACCAGCTTAGTGTAATATACTAGCTTTAGAAAGAAGAAAATACTAGCTTAATTTAATATTGTTACTTTTTTTTTTCTAATTATCTGTTAATGTTGGCGCGAGAGACAGATTCCAAGGTAGGAGTATTCCTCAATACAATAACTCTTGTATAATATTTTCCGGAGTATATAAAATGCACTCTTTTCGTTGATATTTGCAAGCTCACTGAGTTTCTCGCCGGTTCTTCTCAGTGAGTCGCGTTTCCGATCCGGAGGTAGATTCTGCGAAGCACGGCTCTTGCTAGGGTTCGTGTTAGCAACGTCGTCAGGTTTGAGCCCCGTGAACTCACCTGCTAGTTAAGGTTACGCTGAAATAGCCTCTCAAGGCTCTCAGCTAGGTAGGGAAAAAAAACTGCTTTCTTTTCAGAATGCAACTGCAATAATATTTAGTTATGTATATATCGAATTATAATGTAATTTAATTTTAATATTATATATAGAGACACTTAGGGACTGGTATAAAAAAAAGTATCATTACCTAAATTAAAAAACTTTAGAAATAAAGTCCTAACGCTGAGTTCATCATGATTTCCAAATTTTTTATTAACAAATTATGGTAGGCAGCGGCTTGGCTCTGCCCCTAGCATTGCTGACGTCCATGAGCGACGGTGACCACTTACCATCAGGTGGGCCGTATGCTCGTCTGCCTACAAATGCAATAAAAAAATATATATATATGATAGGTATTCAAATGCTATCTATGATATTGTGCAATAATAGCTTGAGCTTATATATTTTGATTTTCTGATTCCTTTGAGTCAGGAGCACAGAACTTAAACCACCTCTGATGTGGCTCACTGAATTTGGCCCCCCTTTTTTTTGATTTTCGGTTTTTTTTTTTATTTTTTTTTCGTCGTTTGTTCGTTAATGTTCAAAATGTAAAAATTGTTTGTTCGTCTAGGGGGGCTAAATTCATTGAGCTTATCCCAAAGAATGAGCTCATGGGCTCTGTAAATTTGGCCCCCCTTTTTTTGATTTTCGGATTTTTTTAATAGCTCCAGCAACTAGCTCCAGCCGCTAGCTCCAGCCGCTTGCATCAACCGCTAGCTCCAGCAACTAGCACCAGCCTCTAGCTCCAGCCACTTGCACCAGCCACTTGCACCAGCCGGTAGCTCCAGCCGCTAGCTCCAGCCGCTAGCTCCAGCCGCTTGCACCAGCCGCTAGCTCCAGCCGCTTGCACCAGCCGCTAGCTCCAGCCGCTAGTTCCAGCCGCTAGCTCCAGCCGCTTGCACCAGCCGCTAGCTCCAGCCGCTAGCTCCAGCCGCTTGCACCAACCGCTAGCTCTAGCAACAAGCCCCAGCCGTTAGCGCCAGCATTTTAGTACCAGCCGCTTGCACCCACCGCTTGCGCCAGCCGCTTGCACCAGCCGCTAGCTCCAGCCGCTAGCTCCAGCAACTAGCTCCAGCCGCTTGCACCAGCCGCTAGCTCCAGCCGCTAGCTCCAGCCGCTTGCACCAGCCGCCAGCTCCAGCCGCTTGCACCAGCCGCTAGCTCCAGCCGCTAGCTCCAGCAACTAGTACCAGCCGCTTACACCAGCCGCTAGCTCCAGCCGCTTGCACCAACCGCTAGCTCCAGCAACTAGCACCAGCCACTAGCTCCAGCTGCTTGCACCAGCCACTAGCTCCAGCCGCTTGCACCAGCCGCTTGCACCAGCCGCTAGCACCAGCCGCTAGCTCCAGCCGCTAGCTCCAGCAACTACCACCAGCCGCTTACACCAGCCGCTTGCACCAGCCGCTAGCCCCAACCGCTAGCACCAGCCGCTAGCTCCAGGAACTAGCACCAGCCGCTAGCTCCAGCAACTAGCACCAGCTGCTAGCTCTAGCAACAAGCCCCGGCGGTTAGCGCCAGCATTTTAGTACCAGCCGCTTGCACCCACCGCTTGCGCAAGCCGCTAGCTCCAGCCGCTTGCACTAGCCGCTAGCTCCAGCAACTAGCACCAGCCGCTAGCTCCAGCCGCTTGCACCAGCCACTTGCACCAGCCACTTGCACCAGCCACTTGCACCAACCGCTAGCACTAGCCGAATGCTCCAGCAACTTGCATCAGCCGCTAGCTCCAGCAACTAGCACCAGCTGCATGCTCCAGCAACAATCCCAGCCGTTAGCGCCAGCATTTAATACAAGCGGCTAACTCCAGCCGTTAGCGCCAGCATTTAATACCAGCGGCTAACTCCAGCCGCTAGCTCCAGCCGCTTGCACCAGCCACTTGCACCAACCGCTAGCTCCAGCACTAGCACCAGCAGCTATTTCCACCCGCTTGCACCAGTTGAAATACTTCCGAAAAAATTTGGGGTACTCAATGACGCGCGCCAAGTACGACAAATATTTTTTTTTTTTTTTTTTAAATTTTCAAATATATATTTTTTAATATTTTCAACATTATGACGGTTTCTTGGTATTTTTTTGTATTTCACATCTTTTTGTAGAGAATGAAAGTTATTGAAGTGTTATTTTTTTTGTAAAGTGCAAATGTTATTGAGATGAGTTTTATAAACGTAGACTTGGCGCAATTTTTTACAGTAAAACTGTTTTTGTTCGGATTTCATATCTTTTTGTTAAGTATTATTTTTTGCTCATTTATTACTTAACAAAAATAGACAATAGAATAAAAATAAATTATAAATAGTCACTCAGCTTAAAAGCTAATGAAACGCTCAATTAATTAGTGTAATAATAATCAACATCAACTTTTACAAATTTAAACCGAATTAAATTCTGTTTCAAATGTGAACGGTGGATGACGCTGTTCTTAATTATTTCAGATTTTAAAATTGAAATCTGAAACCTTTGAAACATCAATCCGCATCAATGTAATTTAAAAACTACAGTAAGAGGCTTAAATAAAAAGCTGAACTGAACTCAGCCTTAATTAGAATTTTTTTCGGAATTCAGTAGTAAAGTTCAAGTTATTTTGATGAAATCAAAACTGAAATATTTATAACATGTTAAACAATCAACTACGAATAAATATTATTTATTCAGTAGACAATCACAACGGTTTTATAGTTTTGGGAAGGGATTTTTTGTAACGCCATCTCGTGAAGTATTTCGGTATTACATTAATATAAAATAATTAATAATTGGGAATTTAATTGTTTTTACGATCGAACAATCACCAATAGTCGTCGAACAAACGATAATTGGTCAAAATGAATTAATCTGAGCGATAAAAATAAAGATGTCTAGTAAAGGAGGCCCACTTAACGGTGATCATTTATTTAATTAATTATAAATAAACAAAAGACGAACAAACAATTTTTACATTCGAGCATTAACGAACAAACGACGAACAAATAATTAAAAATAAAAAAATCCGAAAATAAAAAAAGGGGGCCAAATTTACAGAGCCGAGCTCATGGATTGTTATCGAGTATAGTAGTCTATGTTAAATTTTAATACTCTGTGAATGGATAGTGAGGCGAAAATAAAATGGTGCAGTGCTCTGGTTCTGGACTCTGGATGCCGCGTTTTTAGTGATTTCCTTTGACTGCTGCAATTGTGTCACTATCTCAGATTTATTGTCGATATTGTCAGCACTAAGTTCATTGAAAATGGAAACAAATTCAAATCCCATAGTTGATATGCAATCTTGTCGAATATGTCTCACTAATAGTAAGACTTTATGTCCATTATTTAGGTACAAATTGTCTGGAAACTACGCAGAAATGCTGACAGCAATTGCCGATGTAAAAGTAAGTACACAGTTTCAAATCTCTACTTATTCTCTATCGAAACAAATGTTTTCACAAATGCTGAAATTTCATAGTGTGTATATGGTAAATGAATGGAAACAGAACAGAAATAGTAATTTGTCACTATTTTCAACTAAGCCGACAATTTATTTTTAAGGTATTTTCATTTTCTTTATTTACATTAATAATAATAATAAACTTTCAAACAATCAGACTTGATGAATTTACTTAACGACAATTTTAGCAAAGCCACCGGGATGGAATTTGTTTTGATAAATGTGCGTTCATAGATGTACAGAGAGATAAAGTTGTAAACTCAGATTGCTTACAATTTAACCATAGTGTGGTCTTAAAATTTCTTTGTGAATCTGAAACCTACAAGTATCTTGGTATGTTCGAAATGCTAAATATAGTGGACGTAGATATGAAACAATCGTTTAGAGAAATATATATTAAAGGATGGGATGGTCGACCATTGTAGGACATGCCACAATCCAGGAGAGTTTATTAGACATATTGTTTCTGGCTGTTCTTCTTTTGCTAATGTCGAGAATTTGCATAGACATCATCAAGTATTGTGAGGGGCTTTCTCACTCTTGGTGAGACCATTGGTGGCTTGTGTCGTAGACACTGTCATCAGCAGCAACCTATTTTTATATGGTGTTTTTTAATATTTTTTAAGAAAGATTTATAAATTAATGAGATTTTAAATGGATATAGTACAATCATAATAATGCACGGAACAAATCATGCACAGTCATCCTTCCCCAAATAAGGATTCCCTCTGTTATGAGTACCAGAGACTGACATATGTACTTATATATATAGATAATGAACACCCAGACACAGAGCAAACAAACCTATTCATCACATGAATGTTTGCCCAATGCGGGAATCGAACACAGGACTGTCTTTACAACAGTCAGGGGCTCTAATCATTGCATTACTGAGTCAGTCATTAAAAAATTATAATATAGAATAGTATATAGTATTATTGAAAAAAATTCAAAAACGACCAGGAATAAAAAAAACAGGTTGAATAGTAAAAATGACACAAATTATTTATACTTTTTATTTAATTAAATTTAAATTATTTAATTAAACTAATTTGTTTAAATTATTTGATTTTTAACTTATTAACTTTATTAACCTAAAAGGTTAATATTTTTAAAGGTAATAATTAAATTACACGGCACTTAAATTTTGGATGTCTTATTTTATATTTGCCATATTATTGATGAAAAGGAAATAAGTGTTCCTGCAACTTTAGTACTGCTGCTTTAGATAAATAATGGAGTGAATATGTCCAAACAAAAACTAAAGTAAGCTACTAAAAAACTAAACTGCATGCAAAGGCTAAAGCTAAGTATTAGTTGTTAATTGTACATGTAATAAGAAAAAAAATTAGCACAAATCATAAACTTTCTTATATTATAGCTGTATAATTATTTAAAATCAAACTTTCTTGTGAATCCTATGGTTGGCTAAATTGAGATAAAAAGTATGACTTTATAATGGAACACTTTTGAAATTATTGTGTAGATAATATACTGATATTGATAATATTACTGGTGGTAGGACCTCTTGTGAGTTTGCACAGGTAGGTACCACCACCCCGCCTATTTCTGCCATGAAGCAGTAATGCATTTCGGTTTGAAGGGTGGGGCAATTATTGTAACTATACTGGGGGCCTTAGAACGTATATCTCAAGGTGGGTGGCGCATTTACGTTTTAGATGTCTATGGGCTCCAGTAACCACTTAACCAGGTGGGCTGTGAGCTCGTCCACCCAACTAAGTAAGAAAAAAATAATTAAAAAATGTTGGACTAAATATACAACTTTATGAGAGAAAAGTATTTAGCAAAATTTTAAGTTAACATTAATTTAGTAGTCTCAATGAAATCATCGTACCAAAATATGGTCATTGTTTTGAGATCCATAAATTTTATTTCAGTTTTCTTGCTACTTTGATGACAATGAGCGTTTTTGTACCTAACTAAATAAAAAAAATGATTTTAGGTCTCTTGTAATGATGGACTACCTGAAAGGATATGCCTTAAGTGTTGCACGACTTTGGAAAAGGCGTACTTGCTCAAGACAGTTGCTGAGAGGTAGACTTGAAACCATTTATATAATTAAATATATAATTTATTAATTTATTTCACAATCAGAAATATAATAATTAAACAAAGGAAATTTGGTTATAAGCAACAACTGTTATGTAAAAATTTATACTAATTATTGGGTAATTTGTTTTAATTTTTATTTAATTATTATCAATAATTACCTCTACTAGTCTAATGAGATATTATGGATTGGTACCATGGCTCTGCCTATTTCTCGCGCTTATCACATGATGCAGTCTAAAGGGGGGGCATATCTGTAATTCCAGCAGTTGTTACCTAGCTGGACAGAACACAGTTCTGTCTATTTCTAGTTCTATTGTAAAAAATATGTTCTCCAAATATAGAAATATATGCTTCTTATGCAGAAAACAAATTTTTGTTATGCAGGTCTGACAGAAAACTTAGAAAACTTTTAGCTAAATCCAAAGGCAATGTACTAACAAAGAAGATAGCTTTTGACTCATTTACTGACATCAAAAGTGAAATTGGGACTATAAGTGTTAAATCAGAACCCAAATGGGATTTAGAATTGAGTCTTGACAGTGAGAATAAAATGCCTGTGGAAACAGTTGATGGAAAAGATATTGTAATTGCTAATACTGTAATAAGAAAGGTTGATTCTACTATGGATGCACCAAAGGTTGAAGTTATTGGTGAAGGCGATGCTGCTCAGATCACTTGGAATAAAAGGGAACCATCAGAGGATTCTGATGTAAGAAATAAACTTTTAAAATAAAAAAAATATAAAATTTAATATTATATATAATCATAAATTGATATAATATATATAATTTAAAATTGTAATAAATATACATAATTTAAACATAAAAAAAAATATATATATATATATTTATAAATAATTAAATATTTTAGGACGACTATGTGGATGCTGCTGTCCGAGATGATGATGACGATGACGATTACGTCCCACCAGTGGAAAATAAAAAAATAAAATTCAAGAAACCAAAACTGTCTGAAATAAAGGTTTTCAAGGAGAAACCCATTGTACGTAAAATCAAAGTGATCAAAAGGTACCGATCAGATGACAATGGTTCAAATTTATCTAATTTCAACACAAAAACAACTTCGATTACATGTTGTGAGTATTCATGATTAAATTAAAACGTGAACATAAACTATCATTGTATTTTTTGTTTTAATTGTTAGAGGAGGGTGACCTGTAGTTTGAAACTACCCAAGAAATGTACTATTCAAGTATTCTACTATTATAGAAATGTGTTAAAATCCACTGGACTCCTCATACACTTTTTAGGACATATTTTAAGTAATGATTAGTTTTAATAAATATTATAAGTATTAATATGTAAGGTAACATAAAGCTATCAGTAGAGTTTCAGGTGACCAAGTAAATATTTCAGGTTTTAAAAGAGTCCCATGTTTTATTCATGCTTTTTGTATATGGCTGTGAGTCTGAAATGCTTAAGCAATCCCATTAAATATGTTATAATTTAGACCTGTGTGATTTCAGATCCCATTTTAAAGAATGGCACAAGAGGATCACCTATAATCTTGAAACGCCCTAAAGATTCAACATTACTAAAGGTGCACTCATCATATAAGCCTAGAACACAATCTACAGTTGATGGACCAAAGGCTATGCATAGAGAAAAACCTATACGCATGGTAAAAACTGCAACTCCAAAACAGAAGGAAAAACTTGTTTGTCCTGTTTGTGGTATACTAACATTTACTTTGGGTAACCATATGTCAACTCACCAAGGTATGTAACTATTAATTTAATATAATCATAGGTGGAAGGCTATTGAGCTTAAGTGATATTTTTCTTAATACGCAACATTTATCTTTGCAATTAAAAGTGCATTTTATTTGGCATTAGCATCATCAGTTTGATGCTATTAATTGATCTTCAGTTAAGTTTACTCCATGCAAATATCTCAAAAATATTTCTTTTTGTTATATTTGTTCCAAAATTTTAATGTGAAATGGATCTCCTGTAAAGTTTCAAAAATGTCGTTTACTGGTGGTAGGACCTCTTGTGAGTCCGCGCGGGTAGGTACCACCACTTCTGCCGTGAAGCAGTAATGCGTTTCGGTTTGAAGGGTGGGGCAGCCGTTGTAACTATACTGAGATCTTAGAACTTATATCTCAAGGTGGGTGGTGCATTTACGTTGTAGATGTCCGTGGGCTCCGGTAACCACTCAACATCAGGTGGGCTGTGAGCTCGTCCACCCATCTAAGCAATAAATAAATAAAAAATCAGCCTTTCATCCCTCTATATGATATAACTCCATACATAGAGTTAAGCTACTGACTTTAGTTAAGTGAGTTACTGATACACTATAGTCCCTATAGACTAGGTGTGGTCTTGAAATTAACAGAGCGTCATAGGATTGTGAAAGATTGATTGAAGAATGTCTGATGAAAAATATTTATGGCAAACACAAAGTTTATGAATGTTTTTTTTTATTTACTCTCAGACATAAATAAATATATCTGATTCATGATATTCTATACAGAATAAAACACTAAAGTCCCATTCATTAGTAAAAGATTACATGTTTACTTGTGATAAATGTAGTTTGTACGTTTAAAGATTTTATGTAAGGTAATTATTTTTCAGAGAAAAAGCGATTTGCATGCCCTCAATGTCCTAGGACATTTGCTCAAAAGACAAATCTTCAGACTCACGTTAAACAGCATACTGGTATAAAGGATCACATTTGCGAGGTGTGCGGAGCTGGTTTCTATAGTCAGAAATCATTAGTCAGGTTAGTTCAAAGTTTTATACTATTTTTATTTTATTTATACTTTTATATAATTATAATAGAATATAAGCTTCGTTGTGTTTTACAAGGTTTGATAAAATCAATACAACATACTTCATACTCAGGGCTTTTAATAGTATTTTCTTCAGTCTAACAACATTAATTATTATTTCATACATTGCCTTGAAAAAATACCAATATAATAGAATATTTAGGTTAAAATATATGAAGGAAATATAATAATATTTAACAGTAGGCAGTGGCTTGGCTTTGCCCTTGGCCACCAATGTCGTCCATGTGCACTTCCACACCCATAAGCAACAGTACTTACCATCAGCTGGGCCATAAACTCGTCTGCCTACAATGACAATAAAAAATAAATAGCATAAATTGAATTATTTCTATTTTGTACTACATTAAAATAATATTCTAAGGACATATTTAATGATACCTACTTCAAATGTTAAATGTTACAAGTATATTTTTAAACGTATAATCTACATTTTTTTTAAAATACGTTCCTGGGACATTCGACCTTATTCGTATATGTACAGATAGATAAAATTGTTTGTTAATATTTTCCAGACACAATTTAATTCACAGAGGAGAAAGGCCGTTCTCGTGTAATTTGTGCAGCAAACGATTCATTGCTGTAAGTATTTTAATGTGTTTTGTTTTTTCGCATGCTTATTTTAAACTTATCCATCAATCATGCATAAAATTTTAAAGTCCTATAGGTATACTTGGGCCATTACAAACGTGCGAACTTAGCCTCAAATCATTTTTATCAGACCTCTCGCTCACACTTATAGGCATATCGGATCTCTCGCTTACATTTATAGTGTTGTGTGTTTTATACACACATTTATATTAAAAAAATTTTTTTTCCGGGTCACGTTTTTAATTCGTTAAACACTATCAACACATTATGAATAACCAAACGCGTTTGGGCGTTAATATCGCCTTTTAATTTTAACAAAGTTAAGTTATCAAATAATGCTTTCACGGTTCGCATAGGATTGTATATTGATAATTAATACAATTTTCACAAACACCTACAAATGACATGTACCAGTCATCAACGACCACGTCATCTGACTATCTGAACCCGAGCGGCATCCCTTCGATTCCCTATCGATATCGAGCTGCGCGCCATTGTCACATTCCTTTGACGTAATGTTTTATGACTCAGTTCGCACGTTTGTAATGGCCCAAGTATAGTAATGAGGCCGTTATCGAAAGCGAAATAGGAATAAAATACTGCTCACATTAACATTCTTCATTTACTATACTAACAGTTTTTTTTAATTTTTTTATTCATTTTTCTATACTGTACAAATTGAGACTTCCATCACATTCCCCAAAGTGAGAGGCGTCATGTACAATGGGCTCCCATAACCCATACCAGGTTGGCGGCAAGTTCGGGCAATACCTGCTAATATAAGTCCTTAAAGCCGACATGAAACGCAAAGAAAGTTAGCAGACGGTCTCGGGTACCGTTAAGGTCGTTCGATTACGGAGCGACAGTTTATTTTTGTTTGTCATACATTGCCGCTCTAAAATGTGAATAAAATATATATATTATATCTATAATCCTCCTTTTGTTTTCGCGAACGATTCGAATACACTTGATAATGCAAATTTGGTACTATATAGTATGTGCTAGGTTTCTTTTAACTAATTATAATTGTAGTTCTAGTGTTCGCCCATTGTTCGATGTTGCCATTTTCTTGTTGTTAAGTAAACGGGTCAAAATTCATTATTTTTTATTGGTAACACCAAAGTTTCGTCCATCGTAGATTTTATTAAACAAAAAAGTCCTTTGACAGAGAGACCAAGGTATTACGACTGTTTTGGTTTGTTTATTTACATATAATAATACATTCGTTTTTGGTTTGTTTCGTTATCTATGTCGGTCATATATTCCTCGTATTTTCTGAATTTAGCAATAGACCGCTCGTATTATTGAATCAAACTATAGTTTTGGTTAATTTGATCGAATTCAGATCATTTTATTCGTAAAGTGAGATTTAAAGCATTTCTTAATTTCTTTTATTATAAAGAAATATAAAATACGTATTACAAAATGACTGAAAGTTTTCGGTGGTGGCTTTTTTTAAACCGTCGTTTGAATTTATTTAGTATATTTAGTATTATAGTATTAGTAATAAGCATGGCAGTTGAAACAAATTATTTTGAAATTGAATTTTTAGTAAAAGGCATGTAAAATTATTTCTAACATAACTTCAATAATTTTTATCTGTATAGTTTGTACATAGTAAAATATTTTGTTGTTGTGTTTCCCATATTCGGTCATTTGTTAATTTCGAAATTCGATTTTATAAGCATTCTGTTGTCATTGATGTTGTTTATCGGAGGCGATGACTATTTTCCATCAGGCGTACCGCATGCTCTTCTGCCTTTTGAGGCAATGAAACAAATATACGCCTGATCCTTAAATACGTATATGGCCCTAGAGAGGGCGTTACTTGTCACGTGATTCGAGACCCAGTTTTGCGACTGTAGGCAATATTTATTTTGTCATAAAATTGAATTACCTAAAAACCATTAGCCTGTAGTTACGGTAGGGTACGGGTAAAAAAAATGTAAGAAATCGATTGGTGTAATTTCAGCGTTGCGATCTGAATCGTCATCTGCGAATTCACTCCGGTTACAAACCGTTCAAGTGTAACACGTGCACGATGTCGTTCAATGCGAAACATCAGTTACAGAATCACGAGAGGATGCACACTGGGGAGCGTCCGTACACTTGTCAGGTGCGTTCACTTTATATATATATATCGTTTTGTGCGTTACAGATGCAAAGTCTGCGCCGACACATGCGCATTCACACAGGGGACAAGCCCTTCAAATGTGATATCTGCAATAAAAGCTTTATACAGAACCACCATCTGCAAAATCATATGCTTACTCACACCGGAGATAAGCCGTACTCGTGCGAGGTCAGTTTGTCTGTTGTACTGATGAACAAGATTGTTCTCTTTGTTTGTTTTTCATATTATTAAATATATGATATTTCTTGTTCCCTCTAATGATGAGGACAAGTGAGTTCGTACTGGTCTATACCAGAAAACCCTGCGTTATGGTTTGGTGAGGCCTCATGTCTGAAGGTGGATGGCGGTGTACACTGTGTGTACTAATGATAACTACCCGACGAGAATTTGACCTTTAGGTCATTTTTCATCGTTGGTTACACTCATAGAATATGAAATTTAAGTAATTAAAAAATGGTGCCCAAGCTACTCGGTGCACATGAAAGAAGTGAAACTTCTTTTGCGGTGTGTAGTATTGTGATTTTCTTAAATTTTAATCCTTAAATCAAATTACTCTTAATTACTTAAATTAATTATAAGTAATATAGAGCGGAATGCTGTGTATAAGAAAAACGACTTAGTTTGCTTTGTCCTTTCCCGCTCTCCACGGTCGAGTGGTTCGCGAGACGCTCTGTCTATTTTCTCGCTCTCGCTCTTCCTAAATTGTATCTCTCCTCTCTAGCCGCAACGAATTTGTTTCGAGTTAAATTTTACTCTCAACCGGCCTAAAGAAGTTTCACTTGAAAAATTTGCTGCTCAATAATTTAATAACAACTATAGTAAGCGGCACGTAAGTTGGCAAGGTTTTGGTGTAGTGGGCGTAATGTCGCGCATGGTGCACATTGCAACAAAAAATGGTCACTTTTATTGCCGCATATAATTTAATTTAATTTTTTATTTGCCGTAATTTGTTTTTAAGCCTTTGTGTTTAGAAGAAAGTTAAAGAAAAGAGAGGAATTCGTGAAGTGTATTAGGTGTTATAAATAAAATACAATTGAAAGTTAAGAAGTTTATTTAAAAAATATACTTAATATTAAAAAATATGTGTCGCCGTCGTCATTATCATTTTCTAATAGTGCTACCCCTTGGATTAAATTTATGGTAGCACCTGAGCTGGTGGAAGGAGTTGGCTCCTCATCGTTGATATAACGTAGAGTCGCTGTCGTCACTGGCGTAAATAATAAAACGCTCAGTGACTGAATCGACTATATGGTCATTGGTATTTGGTCCTGGCATTGCAAACAAATTTAAAAGAATAACACTCGTAACAAAAACTAAATTTAAAACAATAATAACAACTCGTAACAAAAACTCAATATAAACAAAGGGCTCCTACAATTTAGTAGGCGCATGTGTAATCATGGAGCGAACGGAACGTGAACGCTGTGCGGGAGGGGAGGGTCGACTGACTCACCAATCGTGCGCTCGGGACGGTGCTACGTCTTTCCCCGCGTCCCGCTTGGCAACCAAAGATACCTAAAAAACGACTTCTGCGCATCTTACGACTCTTGCCAAGCTACGTGCCGGGGACTATACCTATTTGATTACATACTAAAATTAAAAATAAACAATTTATATTTTCAATATTTATACAGGTATGCAACGTTGCCTTCAGCTACAAAGTGAACCTGAACAATCACGTTTTCAAAGCGCACGGCATAAATTTGAAGTTCAAATCTATTCACACGGTCACGGAAGATATTCTGCGTAGAGAGATGGGATTGGAGAACGAAGCGAATATTACCATAGCGCACATAATGCCGCAAGTGGGAGAAGTGCCGGCCGCAGCCGCACACGAAACCGTTAATCATACGTCTGAATATTGATTTTGTGTTTATATTCATTCTCGTTACGTCACTACGGACTACTACATGGTTATTGGATTATACAGGGCGGGAACGACGGTATCTTTTTTTTTAAAGGGATTTTATGACCTGGTAACTAAGACCTTTAGGTCAAAATGACGGTATCGCTTTAAATCGAACGACCTCAATGTTGTAATGTTTCAAGGCCGCAACAAAATACCATACGAATAGCCTAGACCAGCGGCTCTCAACATTAAAGGTTAATAATAAACATTAGCATCGCAATCAAATTATTTTAGACAAATCCGAAACACCCCTACTTACTTATATACAAGAATATTGATAGTTCAAGTGAAGGCACCATTCTTAAATTATACATCACTAGCTGACACGGCAGACTTCGTAGTACCTCAATCGATAAAATTAAATAAACGACCTAAGCTTTTGTATAAAATAAACTTAAAACAAACAAAAAGAATCCGTCCGACTGGGGACACATCAAAGGAAAAATAAAATTGTTTGTTTTTGTATAATTCCGAGCATTTTTATATTTATTCACCTTTTAAACCTTCTCTGGACTTCCACGAATAATTCAAGACCAAAATTAACCAAATCGGTCCAGCTGTTCTCGAGTTTTAGCGAGACTAACGAACAGCAATTCATTATATATAGATTAATAATATATTAAACGTAGTTATGCAAGTCTCACGGTGGATGGCGGCATTATCGTTATTGATTTATGTATAAGGCCTCCGGTGACCACTTAACACCAGGTCTCCAGTAAGCTCGTCCACTCCGTTAAGCAATAAAAAAGGTTCCCAGAGATGCAAATCTTCCCGGTCGTCTTAGCTAAAATTATCGTATTGTAAATCTCGGTCATGGGCTTACGACACAATGTGTTGTGACAAGATGGTTGAGAACCACTGGTTTAGGCAAAGGGTTTTATATTAGATTTTATGTTTTTAATCATGCTGTAGGCTTTAGACAAGACCGGTGACCCATTTCTAAGAATATTTCAAATAAAACAAAACATTGTCAATGCAATTTTGTTACGATAATTATTAAAAGATAATTTTATGTCACTCTTTTATTCGTTAAGTGGTGTTCAACTTTGATTAAAAATGTTACATTTTTAAGCAAAAACCATTTTTTTTTTATTGCTTAGATGGGTGAACGAGCTCACAGTCCACCTGGTATTAAGTGGTTACTGGAGCCCATATAACGGCTACCCCACCCTTCAAACCGAAACGCATTACTGCTTCACGGCAGAAATAAGCAGGGTGGTGGTACCTACTCGTGCGGACTCAGGTTTTTATTTTATTGCTAGCCACCTATACCGTCCTACTACCAGTAAGCGGTATCGAACATAGAACAGAAGATATTGCTGAATCGCGCTAATGACATTTTCAAAATACGTTCACATACAAGTTCCGAACAATTAACATTTTGATTGTAGGTCGGTGAAAGATTTTGTTTTTATCGTATTCCTCCCAAGTAATTAATTTTTTTTTTTTTTAAATATCAGTGATATCATTATTTGTATTAGTTATAAGAGTAGGAAAGGCAGAATTAATTTTATTCTGTCCCGTAATTCTCACCCTGTATAAAGCCATTAAGTCGTATTGTTTATCCAGACTTACTTTTAAAAACATGATTTGAATTTTCGTATGTTGTAAGTATGTACAGATTTATAGCTGACACGATCGTTTTTCGTTAGATACGAACTTAAATTCATCGGCAAAGCTGATAAATAGTTTAATCACGCCATTGATGACGGTATTGTAACCAAGAATACAATGTAACACTCGCAACGTGATTCTATGTTTCTTTATCTATGGACTTTTATTATTTTCTTCATTTTAACTATACTTTTAAAATACGTTATAACAATAAACTATTTTGTGGGTTTGGTATAGAGTTCCAAGTCCTGTTTCGCTCTTGGGGAATGAGATTGCGCCATCAGCACCATCTGGTGTGCAATTAAGACTTTATGTGCAACATTGAATCAAACAAATAGTGTCATAGTGATCAAAGTGATCTTACAGAAACGAATATTTTATTTTCAAGATATTTTTGTTTTTTTTTTGTCTCCCAAATTGTGACATTATAAGCTGGGTACTCACCTAGCCGTGTAGCACGTAACGTAACAGATACTGTATCCAGTGAGTACGTAGGCACGAGCCCGCTGCGAGCCGCTCGCGGAAGGAGCGCAGCAAGCTCGCAGTGACCCGCCGAGTGGCGGTATCACTGCGAACACAAAGGCTGCTCGCAGTGTGCTCGTGGCAGCTCGTAACTAGATACGCTGTGGACCGTGGACAAGCCGTACCCACTTGCAGGTTGATACAGTATCTGTTACGTTACATGCTACACAGCTAGGTGAGTACCCAGCTATAGCCAACTTTAATTCAAGTTTCTGGTGAAACAGCAGTGCAATTTTATTGCTTAATACTGTTTATTTGTTGATCATAGTTTGAAGTTTTTCTGTTACTATAAAAAATCGGTAATGATTAAAATATAAATCAATAACAGTGGATTTGAAGTTTTATAAAATAAAAATAATAAAAATTTAAATTGTGTCTTTTAATATTTAATAGATATATATTTAACAATATAATCTTATTTGAATAGCATAATATAATAAGAGCACAGCATTCAAGGTAAGCATCAAAACTATTGATCTACTAACATCTGGCCTAGCAAAACAGTGCTTCGCTGAATGTACCACCACTAAAAACTAAAAATCGGAGGACATTTTTATTTTTTTCAATTTGGTCTAATTAAAACTGATTATCATTAATTTTTAATATAAGCTTTATTGTATAAAGTAATTAAATAAATTCGATTCGGAACAAATCATCAGGCGTGAGTCAAAACAATTAATTATTATTATATCGTAGTTGGTAGTCTCTTGTACACAAACACGCCACGCTGACGGGGTGAGATTCCGCCACCCATCGATATTTCAATTCATTCGGTATCTCGAGAGACTCCTGCGATTTAGTCTCCCTTCTTTTTAAAATAGTTATCTGTAACAACATTAAACACTTGTAAAGATGTATTTTGAGTTCACGGAATCTGCATACACCTGAAATATGATTTTTATTGGCCTTTTAATACTCTTAAAATTAGGGTTTTGCTTATTGCTGCTAACGAATCTACCGTAATCGAGGTGACGGTACCTATCAATAGCAGTGTATGACGGATGGTCCAACCATCAAAAATGTATTCCGCATTGCTGAGTTAAATATAATGCTTGTTTCAATGAATGAAAACATGAAGATGAAAAAATACGTTACACAAACTTACACTGTATAAACTTTCTTTGCAAATGTAGGGGGGTCGACAGGTCGGCTGTTGTGTTTTATTACAGTTTCTGGTTTCAATGAAGCGTGGAACAGAGTTTTCGCCTAAGTCTTCTATTTCTTTCTGAAATGCAAAACAGTCTCTGGAGCTAGAATTCATTTTGTTATAAAGAAATAAAAAATTGACAATTTTTGTTACATTTTAAACGATTGCTCTATAAATACCAAAATATATTATGACAGGATTTTAAGACACGAAATTATAAAAAAAAAATGTATGAAAAGATATGACTCATCTTGTGGTAAACCGAATGAACTCATGGCCCACGTGGCACTGAGTAGTTAACGGAGCCCATTGACTTTGCAATGGTAATACCTACTCTAAATGGTAATAACACTAATGGTAACTCGTTTTGAGATATGCCTAGATCGCAACCTTTTATTCCGACTTTCAAACGCTTCACTACTTTGCGATAGAAAGAGGCAAGATGCTGACTCGTGCGGGAACACAAAACTCCTGCACCGTTAATTGCGCAAATTATAATTGTGTCTGGTTTTTGGTACAGGATTTTATTCCTTCATCGTGCAAATCGTCCGTGATAAGTACCTACATAACATGTTCATGTTTCTTTAGAAAAATTGGTAGCTATCTGCGGAATTTGAACACCGTTATTGACTAATCGCTCGATACGAGTACACCGGACGTCTTATCTTTGAGTCCACGACACCTTATATATTGTAGAATAGTACCTAAATAATTTAAAACTGAACTTACCTTGTATTTGCAAGTGCAAGGTGGGTCCGGAATAGCTTGCTGAAATTAATAACAGTAAATGTAAGACGATGAACATAATAAATAGCAATTACGGTTTTTGGCCATCAATCAACTTACGTTTTCAACTTGAATGTTTCCCCTTTTTCGTGTTCTCGTTTCAACGGAGTTATCCAGCAGAATAACATCGTTCCTAATCATATTGGCGTAATCAACTATTAAAGCGGACAATTCTTCTGGGCTCGTGTCTGGGTCAAAAGGCTCCGTGTAGTAAGGATTCGGCCTGACATTTTCTTTATCTCCCAAAACGTCATTTCTTGCTCTTTTCATCATATAGTTGTGACTTTTATGTGTGCGTTGGTCTTCTACCATAAAACCACCCACGTCTGGTTTTCTTTTCAGCGCTACCGCTTTAGGCACGAATGACTGCACTATCATAAGAATAGCGTAACACAAAATAACTAATATAATCGGTCGAGTAATCTGAAATTAGTTGATAAATTTGCATTTAGCTTGAAGTTACCATTACGTATAGTGAACATTTTACATAGAAAGTTATAATACGTCCGTAATAAAAACGTATTTAGCAAACTTTTCATAAAACGAAAAGGTATATCTTACCATGATTGGGAATGCTGGATAACTCAACTGAACGATGCTTCTCAAAGGAATGATAAGGGATGAAATATTTTCTCCCTTATATAGGGGATATTGATTGATGGGTAAAGAAAAGATCCATTAGAAACAAAATCCTTATGAGGGTGTCAGATGATAAATATGGCGATACAATACCTTTTTCTGTGTCCAGCTATTGTTTTCGGCTTTGTGATAAATCCTTAAAATAGAACCATTGTGAAAGTTTCACGCCTACTTTGTGTGATGTTATATACGATTATTAGAAAATCTATATCCAATGTGTACTTACACATTCGCATAATACATTTTTTATAAAATGTCTAAGGTTATCCCAATAAGTCGAGACATCGGATTTTTATTGATATTTTCTAAAACTGTTTTGGCAAGATAATATAACTAGACTTGATACATACTTAATAGAGCGTAAGTAATTGTAAGCCTGCATGGGAGAGTGGTGGTAGGACCTCTTGTGAGTCCGCGCGGGTAGGTACCACCGCCTTGCCTATTTCAGCCGTGAAGCAGTAATGCGTTTCGGTTTGAAGGGTGGGGCAGCCGTTGTAACTATACTGAGATCTTAGAACCTATATCTCAAGATGGGTGGCGCATTTACGTTGTAGATGTCCATGGGCTCCAGTAACCACTTAACACCAGGTGGGCTGTGAGCTCGTCCATCCATCTAAATAATAAAAAAAATAACTCAAGAGTAGCTGCTGCGCGAGTGAATCTACTACCGGATCGGAATCGCGACCAGCTGAGAAGATCCGGCAAGAAACTCAGCGGGCTGAGCGTTCGTCGTTCAGCCGCGATTACGGTTACCGGGATCCTTACTCCTAGTGTTACAGCTATAGGCGGCTCATGCAAGGGTTATTGGATCTGATGGATCCGTAATGACGTGTAAGGGTACTACCTACCACTTCGCCCAGTTATGCAATCCGTTTCCAAGGGTGGGAGCTACATACGATTGAGACTTCAATTTAACCTCATGTCTCACCGTGGTTGATTACCCTTACTTTGTGATTTCTATGAGCTCCGGTAACCACTTAATACCATATAGGCCGTAAGCTCGATCACCCATTGACGGATCAAAAAGGAACCTACATTAAACCACTTTCGATATTATAGCCGAAAAGAAATTTTTGTTTATGGTAATTGCGTTCAGTTGGAAATATGGTTTTTTTAAGTATACTACAGTTTAAAATAAACTAGGTATGATTTGCATTTTTGATGTGTTCAGATGTGTCAATGCCGTCTATTGCCTTATTCCGTATTGATTCCGTAATGGAAATGAAATTATGTGTTTCAATTTCGATAGCTTTGCGTCAACATCAGTGGAATTTAGGTAAAAATTCTAAAGCATCATAGACTGTATTTGGGTGCTGATATCCACCGAATTATTTTCAAAGATACGTTAATTTTTAAAAAATGCTGTCAAAAAAATCCCGACGAGAAAGTATCTATTAATTACTTTGAAAAATGGCACCCCCTGAGGATCTTGTTTGCGCTAGTGTTAGCAAGTCCTAGCTGGTTAAACCACCTCAGTTCACCAACCAGTCCACGCGTAGTTGGAATAGTCAATTAGGCTACCAAAGATTAGGTAGGAAAAAAGAGAACTGGCATAAGCGAAAGGAATCGCAGAAATAAACAGGACTGTAGCAAAACAAGCTAATTTGGCTCTAGGTCTAGGCACGTTCTCTTTTCTACTTCGGACTTATGGACATTCAAATTTAGCTCCGTGTAAACTTACGTTAACGACAAAACAGAATAATCATATTTGAAATCTTTGTGACTTTAATTATGTCTGAATTTGAGAAAATACTATTCTAAGTGTTACCAGGGGATTAAAATAAACCTAAATAAAAAAAACGACGCAGTTTCTTACAGATTTTATTTAATACAAACTTTTATTGTTTACATTGAACAATAACGAAATGTTACAAGCGTTACGTCGTTCTAAAGATAATTAAAATTTTAAAAATTACAAGTCCACGGCTATTTGATTAGATTCCAGTGCTTTGACGGCTTGTTCGAAAGCTAAATGTGCTTGCGGACCTTCAAAGGGATTGAGTGGTTTATCGTCTTTGATGATTCCTTGGATCCTTAATAGTAGGTCTTTCATAATGATCCGTTCTTGGGCCAAAACTTCCTCGTTCATGACGTAGACTGGCCTCCGCTTTAAAAAGACACCGTGCTTTTTAAAACAGTGCCTATTAAAATCGTGCTTGTAACTGTAGGGCTGCGTGCAAATCTGTGATCAAGATAATATTATGAAAATATTTAAGCAAACCAAACTTTTTCACAGAAAGATCTTTTAAATTTTGCATTAAGTAGTAGCTACATTTTCTCGGGTCTGAGCTATCGAGAGCAAACCAATATAATAGATCGCAAACAAAAACGTTTCCCGCTTATAATACCATAATTTTAATGTCAACAATTTCAAACAAACAAAGAGAAAACTGTCCTTCATCGCATTACAGACTTGATCAATTGTGTGATTGCTATTGTTTTTGAAAAAATATTGACTTATTCTACGTTGTATTTAACATATACTACAATAAAATGTAGCTAAAAAATAAAAATAAATAGTAAGTACAATAACGAGGCTCGATTACGGAATTTTAAATTTCTTATTATGTGGTAGCATTTGTTATTAATTTAAGGATAGCTTCTTGGACTCGCTTGCGTTTATTAAAGACTTAATTAACAGGTACTTTCGTAACAATAGTTGTGAAGAACATTTAGAGTACATAATGTATTGCATCACTGTGAAAGATGGCTTATAGTTTTAAACGTTTATATTTTTGAGTAAATGAAACAAAAAACTGGGACACACAGATAAGTCATATTTGCCAAACAATTATGAACACTAACCTCACAATTATAAGGTCGCTCTCCGGTGTGCACTCGCATGTGATGATTCAAAGCGGCGTTAGTGTGAAACGACATCTCGCACGACTCGCATTTGATTTTTTTCTTACCGAAATTATGTATTGCTACGTGACGTTTTAATGCAAATTTCTAAGGAAAAGAGAAAAAAAGCAATTAATATACGACGAACGAAAACAAACGACTGGACATTTCACTTCACGTCAGTTAAGTATGTACCTATTCTTTTCATAATAGTCGGGTTACTCTTGGCAGAGCAGTAATGGTCATGGGGAATCCTTTTTTATTATAAGCCTTGACGGTTGTTTTCAATAATTCGCAAACTGGGGCTTGGTGTAAGCACTCATTAAGTGGGGTTTTGGTAAGGTTTTTTACTAGATCAGTCCAACGAATGTATTCTTTTAATGTTATCTAATTTAGATTATTTTTTATTATAAGGCTGTTCCAGTCAGGCCAGTACTGACTGACAAATAGAATTAATATGTATGTAGCTTCTAGTGCATCGACACGAGAGAGATATATTACTAAATCAAAATATAGCTATCACGAGTGATGGCAGAAAAAATAATAAATCTAGAAATAGATTCTATAAATTATATGGAATTTCAATAGATAAGACGTGTGAATAAAATATACATATATAAAAATATTTCGTTCATAAACAAATAAAAGAATTACCCTTTTGAATCCTTTTTCGCAAGTGTTACAAACAAATTTTCTCTCGGGTGCATGTTTAATCATGTGGCTGGAACAAACACCAAAATTAAATTAAATATAATAGAAATAAAGAAACGATTTTCTTTATGGGGATTCTTTCACGTAACAAAATTCAAATTTGTATTTTAGATTACAAAAACTAAACTAAAGTGTTGGGAGGACGCGTTTTGAACATGCTAGGTACTAATTGTTTCAGCAGCCAAGCAAAGGATAGGACTCTTTATTCCTTAATATGTGTTATATATTGTTCTACTGTTTTAAATTATGACAATTGGCTTCTTTCATTGCCATAGTTGCCAATGTCAAGTTTATAAAAATCTCCAATTAAAAAATGCATACATATTGTTTTATAAAAAAAGCGAAATGGGATGAAATAAACTCTCACTAAAATGGTGGTTATTATTTTTTACTTAGTGGACTTTTTAGAAGAACCCGAGGAGTTAGGTACGCCCAGCGGCTTTGTTTAATTTTGTCTATTTTGTTCACTTTCACAGGTGAGCTGTGAGCTCGTCCAATCATCTACGCAATAAAAAAAAATCTGATATGCATTTGATATGTCACGCCTGTAGGCTTCATAGAACTGTTGAGCCTAGAGGTTACAACAGTAAAAAAAACTACGCGCAATGTGTAAGGTATAAATTAAATAAAAGTAATAAAATGTATACTTCCTCAAGGCTTCTTTAGTGACGAAGGCGGCTATGCACTGATCACATTTAAAATCCTTTGAGGCGGTGTGTTTTTTCTTGTGGTATGTTAAGCCTCCCGAAGACAAAAACCCTTTACTACAAATTTCACATTTATATTTCTTTTCTCCTAAAAAAAAAACCTTTACGTATTTAACTGAACTTAACACGTTGATCGCCATGCGGCCCAGCGGTGGGCCTAGCGTACTATTATAGCATTCGGGCTAAGCCGAAACCAGGGAAATAGTAATATTTATCAACTTGATATTTTCATTCTACAATTTATAAAATGTGATATGTGTATGATTTGCACGGAAGATAAAAATCAGCAACTATTACTGTCTAGTTTACTGGTAGGACCTCATGTGAGTCCGCACGGGTAGGTACCACCACCCCGCCTATTTTTGCCGTGAAGCAGTAATGCGTTTCGGCTTGAAAGGTGGGGCAGCCGTTGTAACTAAACTGAGATCTTAGAACTTATATCTCAAGGTGGGTGGCGCATTTGCGTTGTAAATGTCTATGGGCTCCAGTAACCACTTAACACCAGGTGAGCTGTGAGCTCGTCCACCCATCTAAGCAATAAAAATAAAATAAAATAAAAGTTTTTAAGATATTTTATATAAGGCTATAATTTTGATAAAAACTGCAACTTTCTATTGGATTTGAAAATCAAGGCGTTCGGTTAGGCTAAAAGACCCTGTTAAAGTTAAGTTAAAGAACCCTCACGCGGCCCACAGGTGACCCATCATGGCCCGAATGGTTCAATAAGATAAGGCCCACCGGTGAGCACCTTGGCCTGAATGAAAATACTCGATCTTCCATGTGGCGTTCAACGTGTTAACTATGGCTTTGTTATTGTGTGATGCTCAAACGAAACGACAAAGAGACAAGGATTTTTTCTCCTACCTAAGCTGATAGCCTTGAGAGGCTATTTCAGCGTAACCTAACTAGTAGGTGAGCTGACGGAGCTCAAACCTGACGACGTTGCTAACACAAACCCTAGCAAGAGCCGTGCTTCGCAGAATCTACCAGCAGATCGGAAACGCGACCCACTGAGAAGATCCGGCGAGAAACTCAGTGGGCTGTGTCTGTGGGTTAATTTATTCGTCGAGCCCTTCGTCGCAAGCGACGGGTTCGACAAGAACGATGACCGGGACAAGGATTAACGTTTACACATCACATTTAAGGTCATATAATCCTCCCTTCCTTCTATGTTTGCTACGAAGCAGTCTAAGGGTTCGATGGCTGGAACATAACATACAATCCTGACTTCGACCTCAAATCTCAAGGGGACGGGTGGCATTCACGCTGCGTTGTCTATTGGTTCTGGTAAACAATTAAACACAAGATGAGCGCTGAAATCGTCTGGCCACTGAAAATAATAATTTGAAGTGACTATGTCTAGACAGTCTAGAGGCTGGCTTATTAATAATTGAAGATATGAGTGGATGAAGGGGATATGATACAATTTATTAATTTTGAGAAAACGAGCAACAAACTTTTGTTACTTGTACTTTTCTGCGTACATAATTCCTTCATCACATGCAATTTGTAAAAATATCCTTTAAGCCCGTAGTATTAAGGTCTAATATGGTTTATAGGCACATACTACTTTCATTCAAGGTAAAAACTCTAAAAATCTTAAAAATGGTATATAACTCCTTCATCCACTCTTGTCTTCAATTGTCGGGAGCCCTCTTTTAAGTTTATGACGAAATGAAATCTACCCTCATATTTCTAACACTATATGAACAAACCAACTATATCGTATGAACCACACGCGAACGCATTAAACACGAACAAACATACAAAACAAAAAATATTCGTGCTATACTGTATTAGAACAACAGCATTACAAAAAATTCCCATTTATATTATAAAAAATTAGATAAATAAGAATACAAACCTGTATGTACTAGTGCATGAGCTTTTAATGATTTAGTTATTTTACCACAGTAAGGACAAATATCTTGCCGGATCTTATGAGATCGTTTTTTAACGACATCTGGGTCACTTTGCAGCAGAACGACATTCTTTAAGACTTTCGGCTTTATCGGTTTCTTGCATATTTTATATTCAATTTCAACTGTGAATGAAATAAACTTTGGTTACAGTTTCATTGCAATTCCGGTCAATTAGTAATTGGCATTGGCGAAGCAGCTGCCTTTAAAATGTAAAATACCTTTGGAGACTGGTGCGGTTGCAAGTCAATCTTACTGCACCATGTAGAGCTCTTCCTTCATCAGAAAAAATACGAGTTCACGGCCTACCTTACGTTAAGTAATATTTTATAATGGATGTCTCATCCTTCAAAAAGGACGTTATTGACTGCTCAGCGAGGAAAACAGGCAGGATTGGTATCTCTTGTAATCCCACAAATCTACCTTTGTGGGATTACAATAAGTCACACCACTAGTAAAGTTTTTTTCAATGTTGTCTCTTGAATGACAAGTAAAGGCAAGTAGTGATGTTTATTTTGGATAAAAAGTTTCCATAAAATATCTTGTTGTCAAAACATAAGAACATACTTACTATATACTTGGCGGTAGGCAGCGGCTTGGCTCTGCCCCTGGCATTGCTGAAGTCCATGGGCGACGGTAACCACTCACCATCAGGTGGGCCGTATGCTCGTCTGCCTACAAGGGCAATAAAAAAAAAATACCTTTTTCATGCTTCAAAATTTCCTTCTTATGTTTTCCTAATTTCAATGGTTTCTCAGATTCATTTATTATATCAGTATCACTGTGGAAATCTTCAGCACCACTGTCCTGTAATAAATTCAATATTGTAGTATGTTTCACTATCTGAAATCTGAAACAGGTTCAAGGCAAGTTTATAGAGTTTCAAAATATTATAAAAACTAGAAGGTAAAAGCCACTAATTTTTATCTTCCGTGCAAATTGTTGCATTATATAAATTTTCGAACGAAAATGTCAACTTGATAATAAGTACTAAATTCCTGATTTTCGCTTGGCCGAATATGGCCTACCTTTGGCCTACCGATGGGCTGAATAGCATTCAACATATTAAGTAAGTTTCTAGAGTTAATTGAAGGATTCTTACAAAATTCATTAATAGACAGCTACTAAGTGACATGGTGTTACTATTATAATAAATGTAAATTAAAAAGAGGATATAAAAACAATATAGGTAAATCTAAATTGATTTCTAACAAAAACTACTACGATAATCTTTTGTACAAGCAGGCAAAGTGGTAAACTGAAATAAGATTTAGAGATACAACACATGTAACATTAGAGAGGTAGGAATTCAGTTCACTGTCTGGAAAGATGGAAATGTTCAATTGCCAACAAATATTCCAGTTTGGTAGCACTTGTGAGTTGAAAAGAGAGCTATGATGAAATCCAAATAATAAGAATAGTTTTATAAGTTTTTTTCTAGTAAAGTTCAACTAATTTGTAATGTTTTAAGGATTTCAGCTGTGATTAAAATGACTTACTTCATTTCTCTGATCCAATGCATCAAAGTCCTTTTCAACATCATGACAAAGTTTCCTGATTAGAATATCATTATATGAAATGCAATTGTTTTTAGTTTGTATTAAGTCAATTAAAGTTATTGAATTAAGTACATTTCTTTTATCGTCTAATATTCCAGTTTGTACTTTGATATCATTGAGATCACTAAAATAAATTCTTTTCAGTAAATTTCTTTCATTTAATAAGTCATGCGAGCTGAAAACAATATAATGTTAAGAAACTTAACATCTTATACTTTTTAGAGAATCTTTAACATCATAATATTCATCATAGGAGATCATGAACATAGAATAATTTTCAAGGTAATTGATTAAATAAAAATTAGTTCATTAATTTATACAATTTTAATACATATTAGATGTACATAAGTCACAACTCACTGTTTTATAAAAAGTTTGAAATTATATGCTTCGCGAAGCTGCCTCAGACAATCAAGACATATTTTATTTGGAAGCTGATCATTTTTGTTAATCTGAAGATGATAAGATTAATAATTATTATATTATCACGGATTTAATTGCCAGAATATATGAAATTAGAATTTCATTCTGGAAACATTCTCGAATGCAGCCCTCTTTGTTAGGTCTAACTTAGGTAATATAATTATATTACACTTTGCATTAAAGAGTTAGTAGGTATTATTACACTTTTATAAACTTATTTAAACAACTAGTATCACGTAATGAATACTATACACATTGATTAAATTTTACTTTTTATTTGACAAATTAATATTTTTGTACCGGTATGTTTGCTACTGATGTAATCATATTATTAAAGGTTGTTTCACCATCAGAATCGAATATGGAACGCTGATTCTTTTTGGATTTTAAACAAATTCTGCATCTATCCATATCAATAAAGTAATGTTTTTTATACTTGTGGTTACATCAATTAACTGTTTATTCAGATTGAACTATAAACTACATATTTTGCAATTTTAAATAGTTCAAGAGCAGAATTCTTATTTAGAATACATTGTAAATTTTAGGAGTCCATTGTTTTACACTTTACTTCATAATTTTAGCCATTAATTGTAGGCTATTTTACTTCGATCAATATATTTTACTTTGTAGATCATTTTGTATTATCTACGTTTTATGCGTTTTGTTCTGATAATTGGTCTTGCTTTTTTAAAGGAGGGTAGAAGTAATTTTTTTATGCTTGACTCGCCTATCATAGATTATACACTTAATATTGTCGCCTATTGTACAGACTCAGACAAAAGGAGATTAGCTATAATACCAACCAAATGTCTTCAACCCTTAGATATGCTTTAATATTCTGGGGAAATTCCACTAATACAGAGTACGTATTTAAAGCACAAAATAAATGTGTGCGTGCTATAGCAAACATTCATGTACCAGACTCATGTAAGCCTTTCTTTCAAAAGTTTAAAATCATGACTTTTACATCGTTATATATTTATGAGGTAGCGATTTTTGTCAAAACGAACAAACATCTGTTTGCAAAACCGCAATCTGTTAGGAATACTTTAAAGATCTCTTCGCTACCTCATAGAACTGCCCTTTATGACAAGAGTTTTTTTAGTATGTCATCAAGGATATTTAATAAACTACCAATAAAAATTTTGAAGACAGTAGATTTACAAGATTTTAAGCAAAAATTGCAAGTATTTTTAATAGATAAGGCTTACTATAGTATGTCAGAATATTTAGACGATAACTTTAGATAATTAAGATGATAAAGTAGAATAATTTAAGTTTTATTTTTATGTAGACTTACACCTAATATTTGTACGCTTTACTAGCAGGACATAGTCATACATTTATTAATATTAGTTTATTAATCTTTGTTAAACTATGACCACAAATAATAATAAAATAAAAATAAAAATAAAAAAATAAAATAAATTAAGTTAAATTGTAATAGAACATAATAAAATGAAACAATTGATTTGTGGGGTATTTATTAAAGTTGTATCGATACTATCGAATAAGCCAAATGCCGAATACATAGGCGTTGGTTGAGATGAAATGAAATAAAAATCGGTAAAATTATGGGTTTACTGAAACATCAATAGGTATTTTAAAAGAACACGAGAAGTGACGTCCACCAACTTTGTTTCATTTTCCTATGATTGTGCATTTTCATACATGATATACGATTAATAAGCTACCGCTACCAGCGTCAAACTATTAAATGTTTAAACCTGAAAAAACACTGATTCAGTCCGTCATTGGTCATTATTTAATTTTATCTCATTTCATTCAATTTCATTTGATTTGATCCCATGTCATAGATTGCAATTTCAAATAAATCGACTTCATTTCATTCCGCTCCATTTTTCATTTAAATTATTTACTTAATAATTCCATTTCCATCATTTGTATACATGGTATGGTATGGAAAACATCGTTTAGATATTTTAACCCTTCTTCATTTCATTTTTTTGATGAAGAAAGGATTAGTAGTAGCCACAATGTCTTACCAGTTTCGTCAGGACAGGTGGGCGTGTAAAGGCTCAGCCAGAAGGGCTAGGGTTTGCTAACAACTGCCAGAGCCTCTTCAATTCTACAAATTTGAAAAACCGATTCTGTATGACAATGGGATTAAAATTTAAAAATACTAGTGGTCCCCCCCGGTAGTCGATGTTTGACTATAATTAATTGAATTTATGAGTTTCTACACTACTACGATTCTGTTGTGAAAGATTAATATATTTCTAATAATCAGATTTCGCCAAGACTACACTATAGCAAACAATATTTAATCTATTCTCAATTTGACCACTTAAGTAATTGACTGCATTATGAAAACTTTTAACTTTGACAATAAACAAATATTAGATTAGGGGCTAAAGTATCAAATTGCCGATTTGTGTACTATTGAAAAATTGAAATTCGTTCGTTCGTTTTTTTTTCAATTAACAAATTTATTTAATCAAAATATCTACCATTATTATCTACATTACTGCCATCTAATAGGCAGGTCATTTATGCCTTTGCGATAGTACTCTGGTGATCTAGATTCTACAAATTGTGTGAAAGCATTTTGTACTGCCTCTTTGGAAGAAAACTTTTTATCACGTAGAAAATTGTCCAAATCGCGACAAAAATAATAGTCCGTTGGAGCAAGGTCTGGCGAATACGGAGGGTGACGAATGGTTTCTAATTGCAGTTTCTGTAGATTTAAAACGGTTTCTCGTGCTGTATGAGGTCTCGCGTTATCATGGAGCAATGGTGAAGATCGATTCATGAGTCGGGTCTGTTTCACTGCAAGTTTTGCTAACATTGTTCGGAGTTCGGCACAGTGGACATCTGCCGTTATTGCTTGACCAGATCAGAGAAAGCTATAGTGAATAACATCATGCTGAGACCAGTTACCATTACCTTTTTATTGGTAAGCTTTGCTTTAGGACACTGTTGCGGCGTTTGACCTGGGGTCTGCCATTGCATTTTTCGCTTACGGTTATCGTAAATAATTCACTTTTCACCACATGTCACAATTCGGTCCAATATTCCTTCATTTCTGTATCGATTCAACAAGGCAACACATGTTTCAACACGCGTTTCTTTCTGCAGATTAGTCAAATCATGAGGCACCAATTTTTCATATTTTTTTATATTATTGATTTGTCGCAAATGAGTCAATATTGTAGGTAAGGTAGGTTGTAGGTAACATTAAACCATGCCGCCAATTCCTGGGTAGCTTGGCTCGGATCGGCTTCCGCCTTCTTTTTTAATTCATTGTTATTCCCATGCGTGGGCGATCTTCCACGTGGTTAGTTCTTCAAATTAAAATTTCCATCACAAAAGCGTTTAAACCAAAATCGCACGGTGCGGTCATTAGCAGTCCCCTTTCCAAACGCAACATTGATATTGCGAGCTGTTTCTGCAGCGTTAGTTCCGCGTCGGAACTCGTATTAAAAAATCACTCGAATTTTCTAAGTATCCATCTTTCTTGTCTAAGCTGAATAAAAGAAAAACAACTGAAAGTCGTTAATCAAATGTTGCACATTTTTTAAAAGAAAAACCTCATGGGTACCTTTTGAAAAATGTTTCACCCAAAAATCTCAAGCCATGAAGGTTCTATGCTTATGTCAATTCGAAGTACATATTACAATAAAATGGCAATTTCTTACTTTAAACCCTATTAATAGGCATGCGTGTGTCAAATACATGGTAGTGTGTGTAACGTTTTCGAAATTGATATAATATATTTTCAAGCATTATTTAAAAAAATATTAACATTACGCACACCTTCTCTATATTCTCTATAAGTGTGAGAAATTTCATACTCCTCCGTCCGCGCAATTTTCGTAAAAATGCGTACAAAGTTTTTGATTTACCTACGTATTAAGTTAAATGAAAACCACTTTTACAGCTTCCCTAATTCATTATTTTCATTTTGCGTAACTTTCAAAATAATAAAACTGTTTTGAAGTATGTACATAATAACAACAACAAAAAGAGAGAGGTATCTTGTGAAACATATAAGGTACCCTGTCCAGAGTCCAGAAACGTTGACAAGCCGTTGACACGAGTCTGACAATATTCAAATTTCGACGAAAAGTATATACCTACTCGTCAAAGTTCTTGACCACGAAAACTTACTGGTGGTAGACCTCTTGTGAGTCCGCGCGAGTGGGTACCACCACCCTGCCTATTTCTGCCGTGAAGCAGTAATGCGTTTCGGTTTAAAGGGTGGGGCAGCCGTTGTAACTAACTACCTATACTTGAGACCTTAAAACTTATATCTCAAGGTGCCAACCACCTTTAAGCTATTTACGTCGTAGATATCTATGGGCTCCAGTAACCACTTAACACCAGGTGGGCTGTGAGATCGTCTACCCATCGAACCAATAAAAATAAAAAATAGGAATACAGCTAAAACACTTGAGAGTTTTCATCAACAACTTTTACTAAACATAATAAAAATCACTTCCAAACCCCTTCATTTATATCACGCTGAAAGCTGTGTGCTTTTGGCCGCTGATAACTTTAAGGTTTGGGTTTATCATTTTTAAACATCGAAACATTCAAAATTTTTCTTTCGAATTTTGAGTTCGATTGCTTTTTAGGCGTGTTTCTTTTTAAATTTCTACAGTACATACCTAATTAATTTATAAGCATTACACAATTTAAATGTTTGCCTCTTTTGAAAATCGAACAAATAGTTAAGTTAAAAGTTTCATAGTGACATTTAAAAATATAATAAAATGATTTATGAAACATTTATTAAACAAATACAAAATCTTTTTATTTTGACCGTCAGCTGTCAGAGTCGTCTGGTCCTCTCTATTGATAAAATGTCAGGATTAAATTCAAGCCGTAATATTATGTGTATTCTCTATTGTAACCTACTTCTTTTTCTCCACATTATCCCGCTAGGTGGGGTCGACGCAGCGAATTTTTCTATTCCATTCTCTTCTATCAGCCGTCATCTCAACACACACTTCTCTCTTTCTCTCTCTCTCTCTCTCATATCGTCATTCAGACACTCTATCCATGTGTTTTTCGGTCGACCTCTTTCCCCTCTACTTTAGACTACCATTTCCATACATCTCTTAGTCTCTCTCTCATCTCACTACACATCACATGTCCATACCACGATAGCCGTCCGCTCTTTAATTTTCACACTTCCTCTGGTATACTCATTCTCTTGTCCATTGTTGTCACTCCATAAATCCATTTCAACATTCGTATCTCTGCCGCATGCACTCCCCTTTCATGCTTTACTTTCGTCGCCCAACATTCAGATCCATTTAGCACGACAGGTCTAATGATCGTTTTGTAAATTTTACCCTTGAGGTAAAGGGGCATTCTACGATCGCATGCTGTTACAGAGACCTGTCACCATTTCACCCAACCAGCGTTTGTTCGGTTTGCTACATCACTGTCTATGTTGCCGTCGTTCTGGAGTATAGAGCCGAGGTACTTGAAGTCCGAGCAATCTGGCAAGGACACACCATCTAAGGCAATTGACATGAAGTCTGAAGAACCACCAAAACATGTGCTCGGTTTTTGTTCGACTGATCTACCGACCTATATCTTATTATTAACAAAATGAAACAATTAAGAATCTGTAAACATTTTTCAGCGCAATATATTGAAGATCTAAAATAAGCCCCAGGAATTTATTGGATATTACTGCTAGCGAAGGCACATGTCAAAATATTTACAAGACTGATGTAAATTAATTGCCGGCACCTGCATGCTTTCAATACTTACATTATTATGAAGTAAATTTGCACCGATCCGACGTCCAATTTGTTTTCCGTTGTTAGTTTTATAAACTTGTCTGTATCTATTAGTACAGATATATTTTAGATAAAAAAAAACGGGTATTTTAGCTTATTGTCATGATATTATTAATTTAATATTTAATTAACTAAAACCAGTGCCTATCGATGGCTAGACACCATTTCAATGTTAATTAAGTTAATTTATTCAGTTTGAAATAGAAAACTAGTGAGATTGGCGAACATTTTCTGAAAGTATGATTTATCCTTTACTTTTTTTTTATTGCTTAGATGGGTGGACGAGCTCATGATCCACCTGGTGTTAAGTGGTTACAGGAGCCCATAGACATGTACAGCGTAAATGCGCCACCCACCTTGAGATATAAGTTCTAAGGTCTCAAGTATAATTACAACGGATGCCCCAGCCTTCAAACCGAAACGCATAACTGCTTCACGGCAGAAATAGGCAGGATGGTGGTACCTACCCGCGCGGACTCACAAGAGTCCTACCACCAGTAATTACGCAAATTATTATTTTGTGGGTTTGATTTTTATTACACGATGTTATTCCTTCACCGTGGAAGGCAATTGTGAACATTTGTTGAGTACGTATTTCATTAGAAAAATTGATACCTGCCAGGGATTCGAACACCGGTGCATCGCTCAATACGAATGCACCGGACGTCTTATCCTTTAGGCCACGACGACTTCGAATTACTATTACTAAATGATTCAATTGATCAACGGGCACAGCGCACGATTCTCACTCCTGATATGATCAAGAGACATGACGACGCGACTGTGGTAGAAAGTGAACTGTGTTATTAGGTCGCCATGCTGAATTCAGTATTTCAAAGGTTTCTTTCTTTCTTTAATAGGTATTGAATTTTCAGTGGTTCCTGTTAATTGTGTTTTTGAAAACAATTGAGTCTTATTTTCCATGTAAGAACGCGCATAAGGGTGCGAGTAAATAAATATATGTTCTTAGCTAGACATAAAATTGCAAGTCGTTGCTAATGAGCACAAGACTGGAAATTGAACAATAAATTATCAATGTAAATTTTTCGCCATTTTTTCTTTGAATGGTTACGTAAACGTTACGAAGAAATGTAAAAAATTGATTACATTGAATGATTGCTAAGAACACATGTTAAAGGACTTATTACAAATTTAGCTTATAAATTTTTATGAATTTATGGGACGTCGACGAAGGTACAAAAATATCTGAATTTTTTTATTTTATTTAGCTATTTCGATTTATCAATTCGATGAATTTTAGAATTATCAATTTTATAATTTCTAACATGTCGAAGAACTTGCGATTTCTGACGATTAGACTGTTGAAAGTTTGTTTTGTGAAAACTGGTAAAAATTAAATTAACCTAAATATTTATGAAACTAAAGTAGATTCTCAGTTTTAAGACTCGGGCGTCGATTGGCGAAATGACGCCTTCCTTAGGTAAAATTACGAAAGGAAGATTTTCAAGGAGCGAGTGTTGTTGTCTCGTAGACCGACGGCCCAAATTCTTCTTTTTGTTTTGGTATTGCAGATCGCGTAATATTAATCAACTAGCGACCCGCCCTCGCTTCGCTTCGAAAACATTAAATTTTATTGTTGATAGCTGTCCCGCGATGTAACCCGCGGTTATTGTCGTACAGCGGGTGACGCCGCGAGGTGAAGCTAGTCTAAAAAAGTAGCCTAAGTTACTCCTTATATCATTAGCTACGTATCAGTGAAAGTCCCGTCAAAATCGGTCCAGCCCTTCTAGAGATTAGCCGGAACAAACAGACAGACAGACAGACAGACAAAAATTGTAAAAAATGTTATTTTGGTGTATGTACCGTATACATTATATTCCTATGCATGTAGTAAAAAGCCGCTATTTCAATATTACAAATAGACACACCAATTTTATTTATATGTATAGATATGTAGGGGAGACCGGGGCAAGATGAGATAGCTAAGACAAAACTCGCTGTACAAAGACAATTATACTCTTTAATTAAATTCTTTAAGAAAATAAGTAACACTTATACATTTGTTTCTTAAAATTAATAATTTTATCAAGCAAAATCACAGAAGTTTTTTGACAAATAATGATTAACGATAATGTGGCGAATTTACCGTCTTGCCCCATGGACGGGGTAAGATGGGAAATGCTACGGGGCAAAAGGAGTACGTATTTTAATCGGGCAGACAGCGTTCACAAATGTGTGCCTCGTCGTCTTCTTCATCTACTTCGGCACAGGAATCGTGTGCCCAACCATGGCAAATACTGCAGATAGCCCAACCCTCGGTTGACTCTTAGTATAAGTAACCACAATAGACACAGGCCCAGTCACCGTCCTCCTCATAAGATGAACTATATTCCGATTCGATTTCTTTGGCGAGTCTTTTAGTTTGATGCTTGTTTTCAGTTCTTTTTATCTTCTTATTTCCAACTTTGTGTATTCATTTTTTACGCCAATCTTCTCCTGCCATGTCGGTTTCTTCATTAAGTGGGCTATCTATATGATTTCGCTAGCTAACTGATAAGCTATTACACGAAGTTATTTTCCGGTTAACCGTGCTTCCTGCATACTTAGTAGTTACCGGAATCAGTGTCGTCATCCACAGTATCACGAGCTTTTCTTACACGGCGGCGGAACATCATATGTAGCAGAGGCTCGAGGAAGCCCCATCCTGTTATTAAGAACCCATAAGACCCAGAACTTCAGGGTCCCATTTGCCACGATCTGTTTTTCATTTATAGTTCCGAACCATTGTATCTGAGAAAAAAACTTTGTGAGAAAAGCAACGATATATCTTGCTTATGTAGAAGTTACAACAATATGTACTTATACTTTATTTTATACCACTAAGTCAGCAAAGAAGCATACAGTTCGCCTGATGGAAAGCGGTTACCGTAGCCTATGGACGCTTGCTTAACCAGGTTGCAATACTATGGATAGGTAAGTGGGTACACAGAAGAAATTATTTAAACCACAAGGAAGGGGCAAAACGGGATAGTATTCCGTTATGCCCCGATCATTGTGCCCCGACCCACATGTGTTCAAATAAGTTGAAGCAATTCTAATCTTAAATCTTACCGGCGCAAAAATCTAATCTGAATTTAAAGTGTTATAGTACTACAACACGCTGAGGATTAAAACATTATATTAATTCAAGTACTTACATGTCTGCACATCAGTTTCTTAACCAAAAACCGGATAAATACACTTGCAAAATCAGTTTTTTTCCTATACAACGCAAAAACGAGATCCAATACGTTCGCTTTGCTCGGACGCACTTGCGCAGTCTGAATTTCGTGCAAATGGCGCCGTTACCGGTCCGAGCACGATTACCATTCATGGACAAAAGCTTATTTCCCGTCCTGCCCCGAACTTCATCTTGCCCCGGTCTCCCCTACTTGTATAATAATTGTAACGTAGGTACGTAGAAAATGTTGTTAGGTCGATCCAACTTTAAGTCAAATCTTTAATTCTATGTTGGCTAACGTTATCCTACCGTTTATTATATTTATTGATTATACCTAAATATATTAGTTACTGCATGCCTCCTTACAAAAAGTTACTAAGCATTAAGATCAATTTAGTTTATCTTGTATCTATAAAAGGAATGTAAAACTCAACTCATATTTACCTTTGTGAACTATTGCAGTAGGATACCTAATTAACATCATTGGTACTTTTTATTGGTATTGGTAATTGTACAGCTAAAATGGTTGAGCTTATAAGGTTGTGTTCGATATGAGCTTTAAAACTCGTTTAACATCACGTTTGTAATATGTTAATCGCATATCTAACTTAATGAAGAATCCTCAAGCACCGGTCTCCATCAGTAAGAATCTACAGTCGGCATCGACGCACCACTTCGACAAAGCGGCACGACACGAGAACCCTCTCATCGTAGCCGTTGCTGCATACAGAATGGAAAGAGGTCGACGTCGCCCAAAACACGTCATTTCGGATCCTCCCGATCCACTAACGGTTCTTTTAGGTACCTCAAGCACCGATCATCGTCCTCGTCGAACCCGTCGCTTACGACGAAGGTTTGAGCCCCGTGAGCTCACCTATGAGTTAAGGTTACGCTGAAATAGCCCCTCAAGGCTATCAGCTTGGGTAGAAAAAAAAAAACAGAGGCCACCGTTCTCGTCGAACTCGTCGATTATGGCGAAGAGTTCGACGTGCGAACTAGCTCATACACACAACCCGCTGAGTTTCTCGCCGGATCTTCTCAGTGGGTCTATTCCAATGGTAGATTTTGCGCAGAACTGCTCTTGCCAGGACCAGTGTGAACAAACTAACAACAAACAAGCAATCAATCAGTTTGAACACTTTGAGAGCAAGTACTGGCTAGTGCGTAGCTGGAATAGCCCCTTTTTAGTCAATATGTATGGAAGAAAATAAAGAGAGAATTTTGAACTGTATAAATACATTTCCAGCAGTTAACGCACTTGTCGCTGCGTCAAACGAAGCCCTGAATACCGCGTCAGCGGATTCATATAACATACAACAATATAACAATATATTGCAAAAATTAAAGATTCAATTGCTTTTTAGGATTCCGTAGACGAATAGATAAAGCAGGTTATTTTCATAATTTCATATAAGATTTTTTTTTAAGAGATTTTATGACCTGGTATCTAAGACCTTTAAGTCATGTCTTATTTTACTTTATTTTCTTAATTTTATGAAAAATGATAATACGGAGTGAAATGAAATGAAGATGATTAATTTGAGACATTAATCAACTGGGATGAAATTTAATGAAATGAGATGATATGGGATGAAATATAATCGCAGTAAAATGGTGGTCATTTACTGAGATTTTTTCAGTGGACTTTTTGGAGGAACCCGAGAAGTTACGTCCAGCAGCTTTGTTTCATTTTCCCACATTTGTGCACTTTCACAGATATTAAACAGTTAATAAACCACCATTATTACACATTTAAACCTGAAGAAACACTAAATAGACAAAATAAAACAAATCACACAACTTCACTCCTCGCGTTCCCGCCAAAAAGTCTTTCATATAAGACTGTTTGTATGTCATAGCTTTTACAGTAAGCTTATACTATAAAATTTAAATATATTTATACTATAAAATTCCTCTGATACCTATTATTGTGTTGTCTCCTTGAGACATGAAGTCGAATTCTCAATTGTATTGTAATATCGGCTAATCTACATTTCAAACCGAAACTGCGTTGACTGCGCTGGAACGAAAATAGGCAGGACGGTAACACCTATTTCTGCGGGCTACAACATGTCTTTTTAGTAACATGTCTGTGTTCATCTGCATAGATGCTTAGACATTGGTCACACCATCGGTGCTACGTTTCTTTAGTTTCCTTTCTTCATTCTTTTCGATTACAAATTTTTGCAGATTGCAAAATACATATTATTATAATAAACAATAATCTCATACAGATATTTTGTAGCGCCTGCCTCGGCAATGGGGCATAGAAATGCGCTTTTCTCTTTTTAACAAAGCTATACATTTTTTAAATGAACGAGGCTTTAAAAAGACTAACGTCACTAAAAAAACTTTGATAACTAAATATCTATATAGAGCTGGGAGTTCTACGATATCAGGGTATTGAAATAATTTTAGACCTGTACTATGAAGTTTTGAAAACAGGTGGACGGGTTAGCTAATGAAGGGATACCCTTTTAATTCCTTTACACAAAAAGAGATCTATAAAAACTTGTGGAGATTATCGTAAAATGGCGCGTGAGAAGGATCTTGGGCGGATCGGAAGGAAGTGTTTCGTATGGAGGTATCAAGATCAATAAACTAAGATGCACGGATAGTGCAGGCCTTTTTGCATTATAGGAAAATGATGTTGCTGAGCTGCTACGTACAATCGAACTTGAAAATGAACTAATTCGACTCGTCAACATGTCAAAAGTAAAAGTAATGTCAAAATAGGTGAGTTTGTATAACTTATTGGCTGACCAGGGGGCATGAGAAGGAAAAATATAGAGAATCATTCAAATTGCCAAAGTTGCTATGAGCAAGTTTACGTGCATTTTGTTAGCCGGTAGGTTAGGTATCCGATATTTACAAGGTGAGACTAAGAAAGACACTCGGCTACTTGATGTTTCTCTATGGATCAGAATATTCGAGCAATGGAACAGAAATAGATAGATTCCTTTGAAACGTCTCGAGAAGCATGCTCCATATATCCTGGACCGATAAGAGAATTAAGACGCAGTTATGACAATATGCTACTAAAGGTTGCTGAACGGTCGGTTCGTTCGTTTGTCGTCTATTTTATGTAAATATGTGAACGGTCGGTTTGTTCTATATCGTCTGGTTCGTGTAGGTATGTCTTTTAGGAAGGCATTGAAAAGATTGACTGATACCAGTCACGTTCGCCCTCGTTCAATTTCTTTTCTTTTGTTTCTTTTCAAATTATCTGTCAAGTCTCTGTCTAGTCGTTGTACGTCGCATGCATGTCGAATGTCCTGTCAAAGAGGTTGCACGCTACGAAATATGCCACATTGCCCGTTGGTAACTGACAATTTCGACAAACAGTTTATGTAAAAATATTAAGATTTTTCACTAAATGTTTACATTTTTAATATATATTTTAACTTAGAGTTATTTTTATTACCCCGACGATGACACTTAAAGTAAGTTCGACCCTGCCAACCTTCTTTTATGTCTTGATTGTTCTCTGTACATTTAGATTAACCTTGTCTTACACCATTTTTTAAATGAAATTGAGGATCTTATAATTCTAACTTTGAGTAACCCAAATCAGGTTCCTAAAAAGGCGGTTTCGTGATTTGTAGAATCCACTTTTATTTTTAATTATCATTTTTATATTTTATTTTTAACATTTTTATCATATTTTTGGCTTTATATTGATTGATTATTAGCTTTCGCGTTACTTTCTCTTTGATATCCAGCAAGTACTTGTTACATTTGTCTTGAAATGTAACGAATAAAAATGCAACTGCTTTGTTATGTAGCTTACAGAAGAAAATTACATTAGAATACATAATATTATATTTTAAACGAGAACATATGACCGCTACACTACCATGAATCTACCGATTCCAATAAAATTCTGGTTAAATAAAATTCTCTTGATACCAATCAACTCACAACAAGCCCATACAATTTTTGACATTGCTTCAATGGCGGTGGCGGTGTAGAATTGGGCACCAGATTTAGAGATAGCAGCTGTAGAAAGATGCCTAGGATGAATCAGGATTTTAGCATGCGAGAGAAGCGCGCTCGGTTGCGGTGCGGGGCGGATGCAATGGCTCGGGGAGTGCCGCGTGGCGTGCGATTTGCGAGCGCTGAGCGTGAATCCGAATCGTGTGCAGTGTAGCACGCGCCGCCCGCGGCCTCACATCGCTTATCGCGCTACGCCGCAGCCTCCCCGCTCTGCCGCACCACGCGTCCGCTGGGCGCGACGAGCGGGCCGCGGGCCAGGCCCGCGAGCCTGCTGCTGCTGGCCGCGTGGCTAGCGGCTGTCGCTGCCGACCTCTCCTGTGTTCAAGAGCCTACGACGACTCAGATCGCGTGCGCTTCCTGCCGGTCAAACGAAAAAGCTCGTGAGAACAGCCTGCGAGTGATACGTGAAAATTTGCTGGCCAAGCTCGGCTTCACGCAAGCCCCAAACACTACTGGTCGACAACTACCTCACGTGCCAGCGTACCTCATGAAACGTTTCGAGCAACGGAAACCACGGCCGGGGGTGCAGTCTGATGCACTGGTGCCCTCTCGCACCTTTGTCACCCACACCGAACAAGACGATTTCCTTGCTCGCACCGACAATGTCCTCATTTTTGCCCGTTAGTATCTTAATTTTGTCATTCCAAGAAATTATTAAATTTGGCAGTATGATCACTAACAACACCTAAAGTATTTATTGGTAAAACAGTTCGTTCGCAAGAATGCCTACTTTACGTTAAGTTCCCTATATTATGTAAATGTAATGTGTCCATGTTACATATGGTACATATCAAAGTCGTAAAGCTTATGAAACAATAGCTTTTAATTTAATATCATTAAAGGAATGGTAACAGTTACTTAGTTATGGCACCTAGAGTCAATTTTGGTCTGCCCCACAAGTATTCATATAGTCTGTGAAGTTCATTGACAGGCACGTGTGCAGCCTATAAGTGGGTAAGGCACTTCGTGGTCGCGTCATGCATAGCAAATTTTAATTAGCCAATGATTGCTTCAACTTCACATATTGTCTATAAGACTGCTACAAGTCAAGATGCTATCGCGAACGACCCTGCTCGTTTGAATAATAATTTACACAACGGTTTTTTGAATGCCAGTAATCCTTTAAATGTAAATTATATTATTTGCGCGCATGCTAGGATTTGACTTCATATCTTTCGAAGTTGTATAAACTAAATTGAAACAAAATATAAATTTACGTTTAGGAGATAATCACCAATAATTGATAGGGCACAGTACTCTAGATGCAAGGGTGAAATATAATTATTGTGATGCGAAAACGAGGCTATCAAAGTTCAGGCAAATATGTATGTAATCTGGCAACGTGAACTAGGGGCTTCGACCGCTAATGATAATGTAAGTCTACATACATAGCATCGTGACATTTCTGCTAATCAAATTCTGTACATGTTAGCCGTTATTTTTTTTTACTATTACTCGTATAACTTATGCACAATTCGTAAGCAAATGAGTAAAAATCAATACCAGCTTGGATGACTGACCGACTCCATAACATGAAATATTTATAACACATAAGTAATTTTTACAATTACATATATATGTCATGTTTTCATTGTTATTTAAATATCAAAATCCAAACAGGGATAATTAGATCACAAGAAAAATATTTTACGCACTATCACAATGTAGAAATTGTAATTATTTTTGATTTGTTAATGATACCAAAATTCCCACGAATATGTCACGGTACTGCTACGTCAATTAGCTATTTTTAGCATATCGAAGTTGATAAAGTCTCCTCTGTTCCTCATAACAGTGCACTATGGAAGTAAGTACCTATGCATTGTAAAACTAACAGTGAATGCATTTAAATCGTACCGTCTTGTTTTAATACGAGATTTCTTATATATTTTCCTTCCTAGTTACTCAACTTTTGGATTTACTTTTTTGTTGGTTTTAAATGATCGGAGTGCAACAAGTTGAGCTGCCTGTTTTGTATTACACTGTGGTTTACACTGCAATTTTATTAATCGAGCTAAGTGTTGCGTGGCCGCCACCATAAGGCATCTTGCTTTATTTATAAAATTGTCAGTGTACATTTTTGAATGGTTGTGTATGCGCAGTTTTCTAATCGTTCCATTATTTTAAAAGTCTCAACACGAATTTGTTTGAAATTTGCGATACGACCAGTCTCAACAATCAGCAACAGATGTCAAACAGATGAGCCACCTAGCGAGTAATTAGAGTTTAGTGTCGTAATTAATAATAATTTTTGGTTGTCCCTAGTGTTGCTGAGCGATATTGTAAGATTGAGTTGTTGAGTAGGCGTTCGTCGACTCTCTGTCTGCCATTCGCGCCGGCGAGGCTCACTGCCCTCGGCTCACCGCCCCCGTGTAACTGAATGACACAATTCCTGACAAATTACCTAATCTCTACGTACGCTACAACGAATTTTGTCCATTGTCTAGTTTCCGTGTTCAGTTACATGTTTGATATATAAGATTTAAAATAAATTAAAGAGGAATAGGCCTACAGGGGACACCTCTATAAAAAAAGCGCACCACGGTTCTTACCTCTTTGGTGGTGTGGAAATAGAACCGTCAATTACTTTAAAAATTTACGTCCATTAAGTTTCATTACATATTAAATTAAATATTTATTAATGTGTAAAGCTAATTTTGCATTATACATGATATTTGTTCGACGGTGGTGTTGATATAATATTGATATAATTATTAAATTACCGAGACAATACTTCAAGATCAATAAATAAATTGACAGCTATCTAATGAACGTATTGAGATTTTAATAGCAAAACATTCCGGTTTGGGCACAGCTTTAATACCTTTTCATTGTTACAAGAATTATGTATCTGTCGAAATATTAATTTCGTGTGAACTGTGTATTCTTGACGTTTTAAAAAATAATCATCTCTTATCACAAGAAGCAAGGACGCGATATCATTTTGCACACTAATTTGATGCTCGGAGTAATCATACCATTGTGTTAATTTAGTACTATTAATTTTTCGTTGAATAGAGAATTTCCATTGATTTCCCAAGAATTAAATTTCAGTTTTCAAATACATATAGCTGCATTTTTGTATTTGTAGTTTTTCAAGGATGCTACGGTTACTGCTGGCCCAAAGGCCTTTCCAGTTTCACCAGGACATAAGTATTTTAGTTGAGTATTGTAGGAGCCCGTTAACTTTTAAACGGGACAACTCACACACGTGTGTGTTAAGGCCGGATTCTCAATAGCCTTAGAACCACGATTAATCAACCTTTCAAACCGAAATTAATGATTACTTCGTGTAAAAGCTTATTGTACTGTTTTAATTTTACAAATTTAAGTTACATTTAAACCAATTCCATAATTTTTTCGGGTTTTTAGTGAGGCCGTATAACATTTTTTCATTATGTACGTATTATATTAAGATATGTATAATATTCGGCTTGTAATACAGTCAACTTCTAGTCCACTTTAATAATGAGTTTTTATAACAAATTGTAATAACAAATTCTCGACGTTTCGACAAAATTGCATCGGCCGTAAACGAAGAGGGACCACGAATGTTCTCAATTAATATTTGTAGCTGTTAACAAGTCTTATTTGAAAAACTCACAGTAAAGTCGCCAGAATTTGATAACTGACACTTTATTGTAACAAATATTTGCTTAGTTATCGTATTATGTCCCATGAATGATGATACCATGTAACATTCATAATTGAGTCCTATTATTTGGTATTAAAGATTAGAATATATAGATTCAGTTTCAAATTTGAAATTAAATGATTACTGTTCCATTCAATTTTAGTCCATCGGCTGTGCCCACAATATAATTGTAAAATGTTCAAAACTTCGAATACCGGGATTCGAACACCGGTGCATCGCTTCAACACGAATGCACCGGACGTCTTATCCTTTAGGCCACGACGACTTCAAATAAGTAGTTAATATAACAATCAATTATTCTTTTTACCTCTGCATCTGTACCTACTACATATTTGTTCATGCACAAAGAATTTTAACAATTTCATAATAATCAACTAACAAGACATAACAATCACAATAAAATCCTTTATAAACATTAAGTAACTCCTAAATCAATGTTCATCATTCATGACAAATAAGTTTTAAATAAATTTTAATTTCTGAAAAAAAATAAAACGATTCTTCTGAGTTAAGTTCGAAGGTCAGAAATATGCAATTATTATCAGATAAGCACAGACAGAGTAAAGGGGCGCTCGTCTGGCGAGCGCGCGACAACGAGACGGCCATTTGTAACGATCGATTGTTTTGGCTGCTGGTAGTCACCTTAATTGCTTGTGAATCAGATCACATGTCACCGGCTCTTTTGCATGAAACGAGTTTTAGCCTTGTAGAAATTTTATCCTTTCTGTTGCCTATTCTTTTTTTTTGTGGAAATTATTTTATGGCTATGTTTCATCTATACAAAAGCTGAGGATTACAGAGGCCCCTTGTCGAAACGTAACTTATCAACACCAATTAAATAAAGAACCGATTTTATAGTGAAGCGATTACGTTCTTATAAATCCAAATTTTAATGCGACTGGTACATCCAATGTAATTTATCTTTTACAACAAATATTATATAGTTAATTCGCTATGTTAGCCGTTTTTTGGAGTTAAACAGAACTACGATTAAATTCGTTTTAAAACCTTGGATGACAAACAGGACGTTTTCTTAATGAGGTTCTAAAAAATTATGTTTAACGATCATCCGAATTTATTGAAGTTGATGGCGAAAAAAATATTACAAAATCTACCTTTGGTCGTAATAATAAAGTGAAGCAAACAGACGTGCTCTGAGAATCCAAACTGGGCATTATGCTTCATGATTCGCGGATTGGCTTCGTATTTAAATTCATAGTCCCATGTATAAAGTGAATATTTTATAATTATTCTATTTGTTTCTTTAAATACTTTCCTTACCTCGTTTAGAGGAAGACATGTCGTAGCGCTTCGGTAACACCGTAGATTTCCCCTACGGTATGACCAGGTGAGTTTTTCCCTGAAAATGTATGAAAACTAATACAGTTTTGTATCAAAATATCGTCCTAGACAATATTGCGGAACGACTTTTGTAACGCTGTTCGAAAACCGACCCTACCAGCGAAATTCAGAGCTAGATTACCCGACAGCAAATTTCCAAAACTTACTGGCTCTTGGTCTCAGGTAGACTCCATTAGGCATGACGAACGGTTCTCTTCCAGCCCAGACTTACACCCCATAAGTTAGAAAATATGACAGCATTTGAACGGAAACATTTTGAGCAGAATATCTTAAAGCAAAGCTAATGAAAGCAGATGATTTATGGAGACCAGAAAGTTTGCGTAATTCAATAGATTTCAGACAGAACTTATTATAGTTTACCTTAATTATGATTTATTTGTTAAACATGGTGTTTGACAACTTACAACGATAACTCTTTATCCGTAATGGTAATATGTATAATCTTAACAAAACCGATAAATTACTTTTACTTTTAAAATACGATAAATAATTATCAATATCTGATTTAAATAAAAAATCTAATTCTGTGTTCTACCGTCTACGTTTTATTTTATTTTATTGCCCGAGCAGGCACACGAGCATACCGCCCACCTTATGGTAAGTGGTTACCGTCGCTCATGGACGTCAGGAATGCCAGGGGCAGAGCCAAGCCGCTGCCTACCAAACGTGGTTTCTTTAAAACAGTAATATTATAAGCAGTTCGGCTAAAATCCTGTCTTTGTTGGCTAATTGGTAAAGTATGCCTTAAACTAATATACCTAAATAAAGAGGTGACTTGAGTGTGGTGTCTGTTTTGTGATGTCGTTATTCTAATGCCCTGAAACTTGGACCTTGTGTCTGAGAATGGGCAACTACTGAACTCCAGTAGCATGCTGCTCGACTGTCAATCTAGGCTATTATAGACTACGATCACGAACTCTAGACAGATTAGATAGCATAGAGAGGACGTTACATTTGGTTATGAGTTGATTTATGTAAATCGATATAGGCGTCTGTAAAATTGTTTTATAGATCACATTAGAAACTGAGCTATTACCTTTTCAGTGTAACGTAACTCCGAAGGTCCCGGTACCTATAAGCTACGCTGTCACTATGTGCTTTGTTAACTAGGATACGTTTCGGTTACAGTTAATAGCGCATTGCAGATCTGAAAGATAATTCGTAACCCGAGTCCGGAGTTTGTCAACAAATATATAAGATTTGACGATTTAGATGGCTGGTGAAGAAAACAGTAAATACATTAAATACTCTGACTTTTCAAAGAGAACCCATGTGCCTGCCGGAGTTTTAGATAGTGTTAGTTATTAGTACAATACTAAAATGCCGACGAATAATGTTTCTTCCGTCGAACACGAAAACCGTAAAATATCGAAAATGTCGGAAATAATATAATCAAAATAACAAAAAAAGAGGAAATGAAACCATAAAAGTATAATAGTTTTATTAAAGAGAATATTTTTTTTTTTTTTTTTTAATTTAATACTAGTCAATATTGGGAATAGGATTGGAAAGCCTGGATATGTTCTAGAAAGGAAGCGTCACTCGATTTTTTCTGTTTTAAATTTCGTAATATCAACACACTACTGTAGATCGTTTCATTAAATACATCTTTCGATTTATTTAACATATACCTATTTATAAAGTATCGTAATCCCGAAATAAAAGTTGGCACATACATTAAGGATGTTGTTTCTTTATTTTTAGCAAAACTAAATGATGAAACTATAAGCGACGAGCTCGAAATTTTGTTTGATTTAAAGAATATTTTATCAAACTTATTTTTTAAATACGATATAGGCAATTAAACACTTCAAATTATTAACATTATTAAAAATAAAAAAATGGCAAGAAAATAGTCTTCAAACAATCGTATGGTCTAATTTCAGAGTGAAACCTCCGCGTCACGCAGACTGACGGATATTGAAATGGTGCCATTTTTAGGCATTTACGGGACCTACGAGTAATTTCTCCCACGAAAACCTCAGGATTCATTCAGACAGAAAATATAAATGACCCGTTTATAAACTTTCAAAAATTATTCACTGCTACATCAGTTGCACTTGATGATCTATGTAGACGACCAAAAAGTAAACTCAGATTTTATTACTAGACAATTAAATTGTGGTTCTCCCGCGCTTCTGGTTTTTTTTTTAGGATTGAAGGATTACTGTTGGTCCGGAGGCCTTTCCAGTTTCAGCAGGACAGGTGGGCAAAGGCTCAGCCAAGAGGCGTGGGATTTGCTAACAGCTGCCCGAGCGCCTCCGAAGAAGACCTAATAACTCAAGAGCACGTACTTCGCGAATAAATCTACTAACGGATCGGAATCGCGACCCGCTGAGAAGATCCGGCGAGAAACTCAGCGAGCTGATGCACGTGTCAGGTTGCACTTTGAGCTCTTTGTCGAGTTCGACGAGTGCGGTTATCGTGGTCCCTAAGCCTGCTCCTAGTGTTAGAGCAAAGGCTATTGGATCTGATGGATCCGTAAGGACGTGTCTAGGGCGTCGACGGTGACTGGCTCTTGCATGATCAAGATAACTCTTCTGGTGGTCGAAATCACATTATGTTGCGCAATAGCTGTCCTCTATCCAATTGTATGGTAAGAATGCTTCGTGACACAAATGAATTGAAATTTGTCGGAAGAGTTCTAAGTTAAGACGATCGTGAAGAGTATCTATAGTGTCAGTTGAAAAAGAATATAAAATGGAGGTAGCGATCCAATGCAAAATTGAATCAATCAAATAATGTTCAAGTTTAACCCATAACTTCACTAAGTTCAAGTTTATAGCAAATTTTACCTTAACTTAAATATTATAGACGATGTATTGCAGACAACTCATGCTTTTGCGACACTTTTCTAATCTTTTTGTCGACGTTACAAAAGACGAAACTGGACGATGAATATTCTCTGAATTAATAAACAAAGGCTGAGAAAGAGAACACAAGAAAAGTACCGAATTCACCTAAAAAACCTAAAAAAAAAAAACAAAAAACCTAAATATTTGCTTTCGCGGTTTTAAATATTATAATTTACGTCCGAATACTTAATTACAGCCCGAACACTTTCTTACTGTTTTCGTCGTGACGAACCACGAAATCTTTTTTTTATTTTTTTATTGCTTAGATGCGTGGACGAGCTCACAGCCCACCTGGTGTTAAGTGGTTACTGGAGCCCATAGACATCTACAACGTAAATGCGTCACCCATCTTGAGATATAAGTTTTAAGGTCTCAAGTATAGTTACAACGGCTTCCCCACCTCTCAAACCGAAACGCATTACTGCTTCACGGCAGAAACAGACGGGGTGGTGGTACCTACCCGCGCGGACTCACAAGAGGTCCTACCACCAGTAATTACGCAAATTATAATTTTGCGGGTTTGATTTTTATTACACGATGCTATTCCTTTACCGTGGAAGTCAACCGTGAAAATTTGTCCAGTACGTATTTCATTAGAAAAATTGGTACCTGAGATTCGAACATGCACCGGGTATCGCTCAACACGAATGCACCGGACATCTTATTCTTTAGGCCACGACAACTTCAATTTCACCTTTGTTTTTAATTTCGCTTGAAACTATGAAATGCCTACTCCGAAAAGCCATACTATTATTATTACATTGGTTTATAACTATCAATTTACCTAATTATAAATTTACACTTAAAAATCGGCCAAACTAGTAGTATAGTCAGTAAAACTTTAATGTTAGGTAGTAGTATGAATATACATGATACGCAAAATCCAGTTAGTTAACGTTTATTGTACGTGCGAATATCTTTGCGCAGCTGAGCCCGCATGATTTGACCACCCTCGAGCTTTCACACAAAACATCCCCATAACATTTCCGTACAATATTACATTCTATTGAACATACTCGTCTCATATATTTTATGACTTCCGTAATCAAGCAAAAACAGCTTGATTACTTTATAACAGTTAAGATAATTACTTAAAAATTATAAAAGTTTAATTAACTAGGTACTAAAGCATTTATAGTAAGTCGTGTAAGTTTTAGAAACGATTAAAAACAGTAAAATGATTTGTAATTGAAATTAAGAATGTGATTAAGGAATAATATATATTTTTTGTATCGTGGATCTATCTCTGTATGTACCTATGTAAAAGTTGTTTAAGAATCGATCCCAAAGACTAATCGTAATTTTAAGACTCGTAATTTTATTTCCTCAGAATAAACGGAAAGTATATAGTAAAATATATATAGAAAATACATTACTGGCTAAGCTATTCTTATATAGATGTAACTGTTATTATATTTTATTCGAATAGCCAAATATCTAGCCGGATAGCCGGATATCTTACCTGCTGTTGAGTAGTTACCGGAGCTTAAAGAACTTGAGTAGCGATACCCATTTTGAGAAATGAGGTCATAGCCTTGATTTTTCTTCCATATCTATTCGCTGGTAGCCTAAGGGGCTATTCCGGTCTCTCGCAGACGGGAGTCTTAATTGTTTTGTATAGCAACCGTTCTAACCATCAAATGCTGTGGAAGGAGAATATTGAATTTACGATTTTATGTTATCATAGTATTATCAAGCATAGTAGTGTTCGTTTTTGTTTAGGGCAACCTTACAGTATAATGAATTATAAGAAATATTGACTATCATTTTTAATATCATAATATTTAATAAATATTTTATTCGGTCTTTTTGATTGAAAAAACCAACGAAATATATATTCTCTTATTATTTTTCCGTATCGATCACCTTGTTTTATTTTCAGTCAAAGACATAATTTTTTTTTGACCAAAATCTGACCAAAAAAAGCATGACATTAAAATACAAAATGAAAAAATTAAATTAGAACAGTGAATTACAAATTAAATCAGTTAATAAACTATTAGTTATGCAACGAAGCAGAATAAACAAAAAATAGTTCGCCTTCGAAATTCGTTAAGATACAACTTCAATCTTAACTTTGTTCCCAGAGCGGAACTACGAAATCGAAGAGTTTGCAGCTGAGTTATTGTGATCTCATTGAATGGTTGTGGGATTTCCTTTCACTATGCAAACAGTACCCAGGCACCTTGACACTAGAGGTTGTTAACCGGTGCATTAGATGGGGCGCAATTGAGGCCAGTGTGCGAGCGAGTTCAAGAGCAATTTAGGTTCCGTAGGTCAGTACGCCGAAGGTAACCTTGACATTGACTACAATAGAAGCATTTAGTATATTTTTTCTCAGGTCAGATGTTTTATAATGGGTTGTAAATTTTATGATATATTCTTAACAGTACATCGAGTTTTAATATCGAAACATTTTTGTATGTGTTGTAATTCCATATGCGAAGCTTGGCCTCTGTTAAATTATTTAAAAAGTGTTCATCTTTCATAATTTTCAACTGTAACTGTAATAAAGAACCAACAACTTTAGAAATATAGTTTAAATATTCTTGTGTTCAATTGCCTATATCATTATAATAACTGAATTTAGCCAAATTTTGTGTTATTTTAATCAAAAATATTGATAATAAATAAATGTAAATATTAATGAATGCCGTATTGAAACTCAAATAAAATAGTTTCAAAATATTTTCGCGAATTTCTGAAAACCACGAGGTTTTCAAAAGGCATGAGTATTTTTTTTTTGTTTGTTACCTCCTTACCTCAAAACTCTTTCTTTATAATTGGTTTGCAAAATTATTTTTAGTTGAAAGGATATATTTTCTATTGGGTCCAATTGTATTTTTTTTGTAAGTTTTCAACTTAGTAGGTAAGTGTGTAAGTGTTTAATTGTATGTTTTTAAATCAAATAAATTGGTAAAAAGGTCATCGAACTAAACCGCTTTAGATATTTTGAATAAAGTGAATTTTTACACATCATGTGAGTTTTTAAATTTTTTTCATTGTTTTTTTATTATTATTAGTATTAGATAGGCAGATTACGTCATGTTTTGTTACATGGTTGACTGAAATTTATACAATTCAAAAGTGAGTAAGACCATTCACCCACCTTGAGCTTCAAAGTTTCAACAATACCTACTATAAAACGGCCATCCATTATCCTTCAGGTCGTAACGCTGCAACGCGCAATGTAGTAGCAACACTAGCAACGTCAAGAGAAGATTGGGATCAATACCCGTATACTCTAATTACCGTCGAATACGGCTACGGACGGACGGACTACTCAAGTGTATCACAGAATACGTAATAATTGAAATAATTGTGACGCCACCTTGTTTCGTCCATTTTTCTAAATACGTACCTAAAACGTGTTCGTGAACAAGTACTGCGATAAAGGAATAAGTTGAATAACATCGTGTAACACAATTAGTGAGGTTATGTATTATTTTGTGCCTGAGTGGGTAGTTGCAAACATCCTGTTCATTTGACGCGAAACAGTCATGTTTGCCGTTTAAATGTCGTTAGATAATATAGTTAATCTTTCAATCTTAAGTCTCACGCTATTTATGTTGTGTGTGTATATTAATATATATGTTTATATATAAATGGACAGATAGATATGTGTTGCATGGATTATTCTTCAATATAAGTGATAACTTACAATACAGAGCCACTATTTGAAATTTATAGGCATTCCGTAATAGTGAAACATAATAACAAATATATTTAAATACTGTTACATTATAAGGTAGTGGTGATTAACCCTTCGCATGTGCAAGCAAGTTAACGGCACTGCGATCAAAAATAGCACATCTGAGAACTGCGTCTCGACGGATTTCCAGGACACAGAAGAGCGAGCATACATAAAAAGAATAAATACGTTCATAAATTGCACGATCGTGATGAGTTGTGTTCTGGGCGTTAGTGCACTCTTTAATTTTAGGGTTGTTCATTGCGATTTTTTTATTGGTCATACTTTTGTAGTCTTATACCAGGAGCTGAAAGTGAAAATAACAATTATACTAAGGTTCATTTCAGTCGGATACATGAAGCGAGCGATAACCAAAATCCGCACATAAAGGGACAAGACTTAATGCACTTATATTTTACGCAAACGTATAATTTACATGATGGAATGCAGGGATTTGGAGCAGTTGCAAAAAGCTACTTAAGCTACCAATAATACCTTATAAATGTTTTGGTTCAACTGTTAGTTTGTAAGAAGACTGAAATAAATAAATAAATGACAGTTGTACTTTATTGATGCATTTGTTTCTCAAGAATCCCGTGATGATTTTATGGGCTATAAATTTGAGAAATTTGTTTACTTATTATTGTTTATTTTCCATTCAAACGGAAATCTGCTTTATCGGTGAATGTAATATTTAAAAAAAACGGCATTAACTTCACTTTGCTCCATTGTCTATTGAATTAAATGGCGAGATACCACTACTAATCGATGAGATACACCCTCATCTTTATGTGATAGAATGTCTCGTGAAAACCATGCTGACCATTTGATGCACATTTTATTGCATAACTAGTTGAGCACGGCCCAGTTTGGGCTAATCTTTGGTTTAACTTCGATACGTCGCTACCAAACTCAGGATCACCCGGTAGCCCAATCTGAAGTCTCCCCTAAAATCTCATCAGATCGAAACTGGTCCAGACGTATCGGCGCCTATGGGGATACATACATGTATAACACATTGGCTTTTAGACATATAATCATATATGTATATATAGTTGGACGGCTGGACAGCAGGTTGGTGGACCTATTACCTATTTGTACGGGCTTACTTAATTGAATACCGAATTAAAACATTTTGAATACTTTTATTTCTCTATTATATTCACTATTCAATGCTTTTGAATAGAACAGATTGATTTAGTAAAGCTAAGTGTATTGCTTTTTAAAATTTTCAATAACTACATCTGTCTTCATTTAATAACAGAACCATTATTTCATTATTTTCGTACCGGCTGCCACCCCTATCATAAATTGTTTAAGAAATGGAGGATGTCAGGATAATGCGTGAATGCTGATTGCAATAAGTAGTTACTTTGCATCAATTTATTCAGTACGTCGATTTCAATTTGACTGCATCCTGCTTTCATAAGATTTTTTGTATGCACTTGTTCCAAGAAGAGGGGTGATAAATTTTGTTGGTCGTTGACCACAAATGATAACGATCTGAGGGAATTTTAATTTATAGCATCCTAAATTTCTCATGTCAGGTACACATTAGAGGAACGGGCGAACATAAATGAAAATTCTGTTGGGTTTTGTCTATTTCTTCATAACAATAATAATTGAAATTGGATTTAGGAAAAGAAAAACTTAGTGCAATTTTAACTAACTGTTGTCAATGGCTGCACTTGATATACTTATATATATTCCATAAAATTAATATCGTCATGGAATAGAAATTACAAACTACCTGATCCACGAAACCAGAACGCCGCTCCACATCATTAAATTATATTTGGAATTTTCTAAAATCTTAATCTGTTAAGTTATATTATTAAATATTTATATTATAGATTTTCATATCAATCTGTCAGAAGATCATGTAAGTTTTTTTGCATTATGTAGTTCTATGCGAATACGACTAAGAAATAAAAATTTTCTACCTTTCAAGCACCAACTACCGCTTTCGGTAACGGAGTTCCACATATACCGGGCACTCCTCAGGCGCGGGAACCTCGCAGGAGGTTTTTTTTTATTTTTTATTGCTTAGATGTGTGGACGAGCTCACAGCCCACCTGGTTTAAGTGGTTACTGGTTACTGGACTGTTTTATGATTGAGGGATTACTGGTGACCCCAAGGCCTTTCCAGTTTCACCAGGACAGGTGGGCGAGCAATGGCTTAGTCAGGAGCGGTGGGTTTTGCAAAACAGCTGCCCGAGTGCCTCCGAAGAAGACAAGAACAACTCAAGAGCAGCTGCTTCGCGAGTAAAACTACTACCGGATCGTAATTGCGACGCACTGAGAAGATCCGACGAGAAACTCAGCGGGCTGATGTTTAAGTTAGGTTTCACGTCGAACTCTTTGCAGAGTTCGACGAGTTGCGTGGTTTACCTATTATTTCCATCTCTTAGAAAGGGGTTTTTTCCAGCTTTGTAAATGTATATTTTTACAATTATATGGTGGACTCCGTTTAAAGGGATTACCGGAGCCTTTTTTTCCTACCTAAGCTGATAGCCTTGAGGGGCTATTTCAGCGTAACCTTAACTAGTAGGTGAACTCGCGGGGCTCAAACCTGACGACGTTGCTAACACGAACCCTAGCAAGAGCCGTGCTTCGCAGAATGAAAAGAAATCATGTGAAATGAATAATGAAACATGTCACACAACTTTTTTCGTCGTGTTCGTTTTTTTCCTACCTATGCTAATAGCCTTGAGAGGCTATTTCAGTTTCGCGTTAACGTGTAGGTGAGCTCACGGGGCCCAAACTGGAAGCGGTACTTCGCAGAATCTACTACCGAATCGGAAACGCGACCCACTGAGAAGATCCGGTGAGAACCTCAGTGGGCTGTATTTATGGGTTAATTTACACATCGAGCCCTTCGTCGCAAGCGACGGGTTCAGCGAGGACGGTGACCGGTCGTCGTGTTCCTGATAACATACCTACAATTTGCTCCATAAAAGTTGTCATTACAGAACACTAGAATCATTATGGGCAATGTTGTCAATTCTGTCGTTGTCATCACAGAATACTAGGCATAATGTTGTCAATTCTGTCGTTGTCAGTGTCATTCTGAAAGAACAGCTACCGTACATTGAAGTAAAAAATACTAAAAATATAAAACGATTTTAGAAAAATAATAAAGATTTTCGAAAATTGCAGATTTAAACATGTATACTTGAAATCATCACGTAAAAATAACCAATTAAAAGCCTAGGTGGAATGTCATACAAAACGGTAAATACGGCTTAAAATGTCGATTTCAATGTTGTGATTTGACCAACGATTTAATGTTCAATGTTGAATGCTTACCAAGGTTATGAAAAAACAATAGATTATATAATGAAAACATCGTTGTGTCTCAAAAAGAAAAAAAATAGATGACAATAAACAAAATGTTCAAACGAAATTCAATTTATCATGCTTCCATGTTTTTGATGCATCAGACGAAGCTCTGCAATAAGTGTATGAGATTATTATCATCTCGGACTCAAGCACAGCACTTCGTAAACGATGGACCTTGGCAAGCATACACACAGAAAGTGAGCAGCAAGGCATTAAGCAAAGATCCTCATCAAGAACGTGTAGTGCAACATCTGCAAAAAGTATATCAAGAGATTAGTAATTATGAGAGGCCCATAATACAAGAACAAAACATAGGATCGTTTTTTAATTTCTTCAAGAAGCCAGACCCAATAAAGATTGATGCTCCCAAAGGTGTTTACATCTGGGGTAGTGTTGGGGGTGGTAAAACAATGTTAATGGATTTGTTTTATGATACTGTGCCAGTAAGTAGCTTAAAAAAAATTATTTTAATATTTAAATTGAAATGTTAAGTATTATAATAATATATTTTTGAATGTCATTTATTACTGTCTAGGTTTATGAGTCTTCCTGATGTCTGGAGGTGATTGGTGCGATTACCATTATGTAAATAGGCAGGTAGTAATCAAAGCACCAAGTGGTGTATAAACCAATAACAATAAAAAAAGTTACATAATGTAAAATATAGATATGTTGTTTGAACTTTAATTGGGAAATAGAAGTTTCATAAAATTTAATTTTTTCAGATTAAAGAAAAGCTCAGAGTTCATTTTAATTCATTTATGTTAAACATCCATGCAAGAATTCATGAGTTAAAAATTAAATCTGGAAAGGGGGCCAGTTCGTTCCGTGATGAAGGTTCTAAACCATTTGATCCTATACCTCCTGTTGCTGCTGATATAACACAGGAATCTTGGCTCATTTGCTTTGATGAATTCCAAGTGAGTATATAGAAATAATCTTCAAATTATATTTGTCAAGAAGATTTAATAAGTTTTCTGTTTAAAACCTGTAAGCTTGTCTGCCTTTAAAAAAGAAAGTGTAGAAAATCAGGCAATTCCCTCAACGAATAAATTAAATGGTCATGTAACATGACATTATGTCAACCCATACAATATCGTCATACCCATACAATATGTCAACATAAACAATATTGAAATTACATGTTATTACAAATATAGAGTAAAGAAGTAAATTATGTATAAAATATGCAGAATTAGTAATGCAAGGTTGGTAGGCTGTGCTACCAACATGTGTATTAATAAGGAAACTAGTGTTCAAATTTTGTCAGGTTTGGTTATTTCATTGTTCAATACCTAATATTCATTCTAACCCTAGTATTTGTTACACTGAGAAAATATATTTATGAAATTCCTAAGTTATTCAAATATTAATTATAAAAAGTTATTAAAAACTATAACGTATATATGAGTCGTCTATTATCAAAGGCGGCAATCTGACTTTTGGACAATGATTGGTAAATCAAAAAAACGAATTATTGACTTTGTATTCCATTGGCAGTCACAAAACTCTTCGGAACGACATCTTAGATAAATAACAGGTTAACTATTAACCTTTATTTAATGCAGGTTTTGAACCGTATTCTTTGAAGGAGACGATTATATTCAAATAAATCTGTATTGACATATCAATAAAAATTTTTTGTCCAAATGTACAGATTGCCGCCTTTGATAATAGACGACTCATATATTATATACAATATAAGAATATTTATTATATTTTAAGTAAAAGTTACAATTGTCAATCACAATTTCTGTATTAATATGTTGTATCAGCTTCTTATCAGAGAAAAATATGAGTTTGTCTAACCTTATCAACATTTAAATACTGTTTTAAAAAATGATATTTTTTTGAACTTTGTTTCTAGGTGACTGATATCGGAGATGCAATGATTCTAAAACGTTTGTTTACTCAGCTCTTTGACAATGGGTGTGTTGTAGTAGCTACAAGCAATAGAAAGCCAGATGATTTGTATAAAAATGGTCTACAAAGATCAAATTTCTTGCCATTCATACCAGTTTTAAAAACACATTGTGATGTTCTACAGTTGGATTCTGGTATTGATTATAGACTACGTGGAAGTGGTACCAAGTACAGTAAATATTTTTTGTAAGTATCTATTTGTTTATTATTCCAGAAATTCTACAAGATACTTAAACAACTTTCCTTGATGTATTTGTATGTGTCTGAATGTACTCTATTTTTTTTAAATAAATTGCAGGAATAGTCAAATATCACCTCAAAATGATCCAGTCAATAATTTATTTAAGTTTCTAGTATCAAAGGAGACTGACACTGTGCGGCCTAGAATTATTAATATCTTTGGTAGAAATGTTAAGTTTGCTAAATCCTGTGGAGGGGTTCTTGATTCTACTTTTGAAGAGTTGTGTGATAGAGTAAGTTAAGTATTATACCTAGTCAGGTCATAAGTATTGTCACACAGTAAAAACTTTTCTTTTAGAATGCTGGCCACAAAAAAGTTTATTGAATTCGAATTTCGAATTGTTGATGAAAATAAAAATTTATAACTTTTAGAATTTTACTCATGTTTAAATATGGAGTGGACGCTTAAAGAAGACCGTGTTGCAGTTATTGCGTTGCATCGTTGCGGTTACGCGCCAATTCAAATTTTTAACATACTGAAAAATTTGAATATAGCCAAAAGATTCGTTTATCGTACCATCAAATGATACAATAAAGACTCTAGTGTAGATGACAGGTCAAGAAGTGGTCGCCCTCGGTCTGTTAGGACTCCAGCAGTGATAAAAGCTGTGAAGGCGCGAATTCAAAGAAATCCCAAACGTAAGCAGAAACTGTTGGCCCTTCAGATGGGGTTAAGCAGAACCACGGTGAAAAGGGTGTTAAATGAAGACTTAGGGCTTCGGGCATATCGAAGAAAAACAGGACATCGTTTGAATGCTCGTCTAATGGACCTGAGACTGAAGAGATGCCGCGCTTTGTTGAAGCGGTACGCGGGAAAAAAATATCGGGAAATTCTTTTTTCGGATGAAAATTTTTTTACCGTAGAAGAGAGCTACAACAAACAAAATGATAAGGTGTACGCACACAGTAGTGAAGAAGCCAGCAACCGTATTCCGCGTGTGAAACGAGGTCATTTTCCATCCTCGCTCATGGTATGGTTGGGAGTTTCTTATTGGGGCTTAACAGAGGTACATTTTTGTGAGAAAGGTGTAAAAACGAATGCAGTTGTGTATCAAAATACAGTCCTGACGAACCTTGTGGAACCTGTTTCTCATACCATGTTCAATAAGAGGTACTGGGTATTCCAACAAGATTCGGTGCCAGCTCATAGAGCGAAGAGCACACAAGACTGGCTGGCGGCGCGTGAAATCGACTTCATCCGGCACGAAGACTGGCCCTCCTCCAGTCCAGATTTGAATCCGTTAGATTACAAGATATGGCAACACTTGGAGGGAAAGGCGTGCTCAAAGCCTCATCCCAATTTGGAGTCACTCAAGACATCCTTGATTAAGGCAGCCGCCGATATTGACATGGACCTCGTTCGTGCTGCGATAGACGACTGGCCGCGCAGATTGAAGGCCTGTATTCAAATCACGGAGGTCATTTTAAATAAACTTTAGTGTCATAAGAATCTATGTTTTGTTAAGTTCATTTTGGTATATGAATGGTTACATAATGAATAAACTTGTTTCAATTATTTGACATTAAACATGTGACAGAATTTATGACCTGACTAGGTAGTTTTGGAAATTGAATTTTTTTTTTATTGTGAAAATTAATGTATGACTTGTTTCAGCCACTCGGTGCTAGCGATTATTTAGTGATATCAAAAACCTTTCATACTGTGTTCATTAGGAATCTACCTCAATTATCTATTTCGAAGCATAGATCGCAATTGAGAAGATTCATTACACTAATTGATACTTTGTATGATAACAGAGTGAGGGTATGTAAATATTTTTATTGTTTTCATGACTGCACATCATATTTTTAACATAATATTCTATTTTTTATTTTTTTATTTTAAGGTTGTAATTGCTGCTGATAGCGAACCAAAAAATCTCATGAAATTAGATGAAACTGAATTTGGTGATGCAGACAGAGCACTTATGGATGACTTGAAAATTACTAAAGAATCTGTTAGTATAAATTCATATTCAAAGTTTAGATTTTTCAAATATATTATTGTATTTGTATTGTATTGTACTATTTCTAAGTTTTACATATAATTTACGATAATGATACCTAAAGGTATTTTGTAGTACCTGGCTTACTTTTTAAAGAACCAAATGGAAAGTTGAATATCTTGTACTCTGACAAATGATTGTTTCTTCACATTCCAGGAAGATGCCAAAGCTACTATATTTACGGGTGAAGAAGAAATGTTTGCATGTGATCGATGTCTATCACGTATAATGGAAATGCAAACTGACGAATATTGGGAGAAATGGGGAACACATATAAACTAATCAAAATTTACTTCAATATTATTAGCAATGTTTTTCGGTTACGTATTTCAAAATAAATAAAAATGCTAGTACTTACCTGCTATAGGAATATATAATTATTTGCAAACGCCAGTATTAGTCTACAAATAAATTATTGTAAATTATTATATATCTAATTAGTGAATTTTATTAGTATTTAAAGAAAATGTGCATGCTTTAAGTTGTAATAGTAATTATTCTCAGAGTTTCTATTTTATTAAACTTATTTATTTTACGGAAATATTTTTGAAAATAAATTAATTTCACTAGTACGCTATTTATTTTTGTTTACGGCGGTGCAATTTTTTTTACAAGGAAAAAAGATGATCAAAAATATTAATGAAAAAAGATATAGGATTCTATTTATATCGCGGGGTGAAAGGGGAGGATCTATTTGGTTTAAGCAAAATTTTTCCAATTTTAGAGGTGAGCTATTTAAAGTTAAAAATTTGGAAAAAATCGTAACAAAAAAACGTCTTTAGGAGGATCTATTTGGTTTATGCGAAATTTTTGCAATTTTAGAGGTGAGCTATTTAAAGTTTAAAATTTGGAAAAAAGTCGTAACAAAAAAAACGTCTTTAACTATTTCAATGGGGTAAACTTTTTTGATTGAAGTTCAATAAATAACATAGAACTGTTGATCCCAATACCAAACAAAAAGCAGCTTTAATTACAAAGATAAATGTCGCTTAAACCAAGTAGCCTTTCACCTCTCGATATAATTCATTGCTTAACAAATCGTGACCAATTTTTAGAGATAGATACCTTACGCAGTTACGCACGGTAGCGCACGAAGATCCACACCTACTTCAGGGCCTGCCTTAGTATTGAGCAGTATATCTATAGAACGTCTAATATTACACTACTTAATTGTTCTTAGCTTGTTATGCCACATGTGTTAAGTTTCCATATATTGCGGGAAAAAACATTTTAATGCAATGGCTAAATGAACTCACGATCCTTCTGTAGGCTTAGTGCGAGTTTCAAAAATCGAATCGAATGACTCGCATCGAGTGTACGCTCTTCACGGTGAAACGTGCGGAGCTCTGAGTGCGAGTTACTCGATTTGCAGGACGTTTATTCATCTTGAGAAGCAATAATTTTTTCTTTTATATTGGTAGCACGCAAGGTTTTTTTTAAGGCGTTTAATTGAAATGCCAAGCTTTCTAACGATATTTATAATTAGTCGGGTAATGGGTAATGTACCTGTGCTTAGTGCGAGTTTTTTTTAATTACTCCATCGATGTTAATGTTATGTTTAATTTGTGTGAGGTTGTATCAGTGCCACCTAGTGGTAAGCTTATGAATCTCATTTTGTGGGAGAGAGAAGGTTTGTTTATGTTGCTGTCTCATGTATCGAATAGCTTTACCGAAGTGAGGCTCTCGATTATTGTATGTGCGAGTGCGAGTTGCAAATTAATGGATTTTGAGAGTATTTCTTCACTTTCAAGCAAGTTAAGTAGTCACTAAAAATTTTGCGGTGAAACCAATACAATATCAAGATTTTTTCTTTCGTTTTTAATAATAATGTTGTTTTTTAAGGTTTTATCTATTCTAATGGTTTATACACATATATTTTTTCGGTTAGAAAATTTTATAGAAGTCTAGCTAGTTGTAAATACATATTTATTCTTTGCTTTTTCATTTAATTCTTATTAAATCATTGCTTTTTTTTAAAGAGTTGTTTGATGAGAGAGAGAGTGAGATAGAGTTGTTTTTTTTTTATTGCTTAGATGGATGGACGAGCTCACAGCCCACCTGATGTTAAGTGGTTACTGGAGCCCATAGACATCTACAACGTAAATGCGCCACCCACCTCGAGATATAAGTTCTAAGGTCTCAGTATAGTTACAACGGCTAGCCCACCCTTCGAACCGAAACGCATTACTGCTTCACGGCGGAAATAGGCGGGGTGGTGGTACCTACCCGTGTGGACTCCCAAGAGGTCCTACCACCAGTGAAAGAGTATTCTTTATTGTACACAAAATGAATAAATATTGTGAAACATTTTTCCTTGGTCTTATCGCTAAGAGTGATCTCTTCCAGACAACCATTAGATGGGCAAGAATAATTTCGAAATGAATTGCACACTGTGTACCTATCTATTATAGAAATATATACACACACGCACATACACACACACTTGCGCGCGCAATATACATATTTACAGGTACATACGTACAGATTTATATTTATAAATTATATAGAAATTTGAACAATGTAATAATAATTTTGCTTCTTTACACATTTATAAATAAGGATGGCATCCATCCATCGTAATAATTTTAGTATATTTGGGCCACCTAATGAAGATCATCAACACTATTACCGTAAATACAATGTAAATGATTAAACCTATGTAAAACATAATTTCTTTAATTAAAAAAAGCTGAAATAATTACCTATTCCAAGCTTAATTATGTTAAGTATGTCTAAATATGTAATTACAATTAAATAAATTCTATAATAAACTTCTAATTCTAATACTTCTATTAAAGTTACTAAAAAAATATGTTTATGCTGGGCAGTTTTCGTGTATTTTAAAGGTTACGCCATTACGGCAAAGTTTGTTTACGAAATTGCACCCTTAGAATGGAAGTGGTATAACTAAAAAAATTAAGATTAGTTTTATATTTCAAAACACTTATGTATTATTATTAAGAACCTACATTTTAAGTAGGTAATACGTGAAGCAAAAATGTTGTACTCCTTTTTACGAAAATTGCGCGGACGGAGAAGTATGAAATTTCCCACACTCATAGAGAATATAGAGAAGTAGTGTAGATTGCTAATTTTTTTTTAATTGTGCATAAGCAGTAAAAAAATAAACTAAATGAATAAAAAAACCTTACACACATTACCATGTATTTGACACACACACACACACACACACACACACACATGCATTTATACTTTTTTTGTTTATTGATTTATCAATCTGTGGTCAAATTGAGAATAGATTAATATTTTTTGTCTTTAATATTATTTTTCTATAATGTAGCCTTGGCGACATAGAGCAATGATTATTATAGAAATGATGATAATAGAAAGGTGACAATAGAACTATAATAATGTTCAAACTTAAAATTTAAATAAATTATGGTCAAATTTCGACCACTGGACTACCATTAGTAGATAATAATAAAATCATTTATTGCCTTTCACACAGATTTAGATTATTACAGGCAGCCTACAAGGAAACAACAAAAAAACAAAACACTATTATATCATTTCTGGCAAGCAGCTCAACATTTGCACTTGTATATTATTAATAGGAATTTTATTAAGAATATTGACAATTTATGAGGAATTTGACAAGTACGGATTAGTTATAGATATATGTAGTTACATATTGTAAATTAAATTAGTTTTATAAGTGCAATAAAAAATAATTTAAATGATAAAATGATAAAGCCATACCTTTTTCCAATGTGACGATTAGAGGGTATCCTGTTATTCTTTTCTATATTCTCTTAGTCTCTTTTAGTCTAGAAAAGGACAAAGTACTCTTTCTGTCTTTTTCAAATAAAATGGCATGCCTTAAAGTGTTTAAACCGAAAAACTAAAAAAATACAATTATTGTATTACAATATTGAAGTTTACCAGAAACTAAGAATTTTGGGTTGAGCCACTTTAATTCTAAAGGTACAAAATAGTATTGAACACGTGACATTACCCGAATAATTTTGAAAGTACATGGTTCCCATTAAAATGCTGTTAAAATGCGTTGTATTTCATTTAGACGGTCTAATGCCAAAACATCACGTGCTACCAATATACGAGAAATAATATTATTGCTGCTCTCGGTGAATAAACTCGGTGAAATGATTTTGATTTATTCATTTACAATTGAACAACTAGGAAAAAAAGATGAAAAGACATTTTGGAGGGACCGCGAGGAGCTAAATTGTGTGAATTGTTTTATTTTGTCTATTTAATGTTTCTTAGTTAATGCGTATTTAATATTTCTTCGTGTATAAGTGTAATTTTGAGACCGTCCTGGCCTAAAGGTTAAGGCGTCCGGTGTATTCGTATCTTGCAATGCACCGGTGTTCTAATCCCGCCGGCGGGTATAAATTTTTCTAATGAAATACGTACTTATCAAATGTTTACGATTGACTTTCGCTGTAAAGGAATAGCATCATGTAATACAAATCGAACCCGCAAAATTATTTTTTGTAATTACTGGTGGTAGGACGTCTTGTGAGTCCGCACGGGTGGGTACCACCACCCTGCCTATTTTTGCCGTGAAGCAGTAATGCGTTTCGGTTTGAAGGGCGGGACAACCGTTGTAACTATACTGAGACCTTAGAAATAATATCTCAAGGTGGGAGGCGGCATTTGCGTTGTAGATGTCTATGGGCTCCGGTAACCACTTAAGATTAGGTGGGCCGGGAGCTCGTCCACCCATCTATGCAATAACAAAGTAACGTGGGTTTATTAACTGTTTAGTATCTGTGAAAGTGCGAAAATTTAAAAAAATTAAACAAAACCGCTGGACGTAGCCTCTCGAAGTCTTCGAAAAGGTCTACTGAAAAAAATCTCAGTATATAATCAGCATTTTGCAGAGATTATATTTTATCCCATATTATCTGATCTCATTTCATTTCATTCCATGCCAATTGATTAATGCTTCAAATTAATCAAATCCATTTCACTCCATATTATCATTTTTCATAAAAAAAGATTAGGCTTTATGGCATGATACTTTTGCCTCTCTAGTTGGAAAAATAGAACTACTAAAGAAATACTCGATCGAAACGTTAAAACCCACTAATTTGTAACACGCACTCGCACAAATGTCATTCGTGGTACTCATTTCGGTAAAATTACTCGGTTACGAGATCACAACGTTAATATGAACTCGCACTCACAAAATAACACCGGGTACGTTTGCCGCTAGGGGCGCTGTTCCAATTGCATACAAATTTGACCAAACTGGCTCGCTATCGAGAGCGTTACAAAACTCGCACTAAGCACACTGGATTACCGGATCCAATAGATATCATGTTGCCTTGAAGTTGATGTTAATTGCGTAACGGTTGTCTCTTCAATCTTTTTTATTTTATTTTTTATTGCTTAGATGGATGGACGAGCTTACGGCCCACCTGGTGTTAAGTGGTTACTGGAGCCCATAGACATCTACAACGTAAATGCGCCACCCACCTTGAGATATAAAATTTCTGAGTTCTCAAGTATAGTTACAACGGCTGCCCTACCCTTCAAACCGAAACGCATTACTGCTTCACGGCTGAAATAGGCAGGGTGGTGATACCTACCCGCGCAGACTCACAAGAGGTCCTGCCACCAATAAAAAAAATGTGAGCCGTCACGGGACGCCTGGTAGATGTGAAACATCGACATTATTTTGTAAAAGTAATATGCAAAAAAGAACAGATTGTGATAGGAACTAAATATATCATAATGATAAAATAAAATATTACGAAAAAATAATTTGTTTTCAAGTAATACACAGGTTATGTGTACTGTAGTAAACAACACTGCATACACTACGGAGTATACACTATAGGTATCCGAGCTCAGTGTAACGAGAGAGATGGCTTAACGCCGGATCGACTGGGAGAGAATAGCACAGTAGATTGCGCATGGCGACGCGTCGCCACGGCATGCGTCGCCACGCCAGAAATCGGTTTTACGTGCGGCTATAGATGTTTCACATCAAAACTACAAAACTGAAACTAAACTAGTACCCTATGTAATTCGCCAGTGATATTCGAAATAATAATAATAATAAAAAAGATCTTTATTGGTTTATTACTTAGAAATAACAGCTAAGGCTTAATCTAATCGTACATGTGGCTGTAATATTCCTGATATATTTGAATGTACGTTTCCTTCTCAGTGGGCGTCATCTGTGCGATAACGTCGTCGTCGACACTTGTCAATGGCACCGTCTTACCGTTCACCATAACCGAGGGCGCGTTATCATCAGAATCCGAATCATCGCTTTCCATTTCAGCTGAAAAATAAAGCATATAAAAGTTTTTTTTTTTTTAGTTTAGTTTCATTCGTTTTGTAGAGTTAACATAACACCATTGTTAGCTCGGGCTGCCTATACCAATCTAAGATAACCATTAGAAATAGTTTGGGCACACAGCTACAAATCAGCGATACGCTGTGGTAACAACAAAATTAATATTATAGTAACACAACCTATACCTATTTATTTGTACAGTATACCTACATTTTTGTAGTAGATTAACGACGGGAAGATTTTTTTTAAGAACAAAAAGCATGAATTTAGTTTATTATTTATTGCAATTTGTTCATTCGATATTGAAAACAAATCTCTAAGTAAAAAAAAAACAAAATAGTGGATATTCATTTTTTTTACAAGTCCACGTATTATGTTATACTATGTTAATTGTTATTAAAGGGGTTGTTATTTGATGAGTTTTTTCATGATTTAATGACTTTATATATCCTGTATGGTCGACAAGCAGACGTGTGTCCCTTTTCAAATGGTTAGACAACCGCTATACCTACATTGAGACTATTGAGACTTCGATCTAATGTCTGAAGATTTAAATTTTTTTTATCAAAGTGTAGATGTAAAAATAATAAAAATATATAATTTTAAAAATTGGTTGTGAAATCCGAGTTTACTAACGATCGTACAACAAGTAGGTGATAAACAGAACTTACCGACAGCTGCAAGTTCATCTTTGAGTTTGTAAGGATCTTTCGATTCGTTGTCGCTGGAGTCTGAGCTCTCTGCTTCGAGACCCTTAACGGCGTTTGAGACAGGGTTTCCTGAAAGTTGATTTTAAAAAAATGTTACTCCTTTATGTATTTTCATACAAGTCGAATTCATTTTTAACGTAATTTTTTATTTATTTATTTTAAAAATGAAACTATTCACAACCTAGAATTTTTTCTTATCTTATGGTTGTCGGAAACGTGTTTGTGTGACAAGTACCAATATATGCAGAATTCGAAAATAATGATCTTTTACAACGCACAAATTCGTATCAGGGATCCAATAGGAACCCCACGGTTCTCTAGTTATCGTTGTTAACCTGGAGTGGATCAACGAGGTGATCTAGTTTTTTTTTTTAATGAATGACGGATTACTGGTGTCCTGGAGGCCTTTCCAGTTTCACTAGGACAGGTGGGAGAGCAAAGGCTCAGCCAAGAGGGGTGGGATTTGTTAACAGCTGCCCGAGCGCCTCCGAAGGAGACCCAACAACTCAAGAGCAGCTGCTTCGCGAATGAATCTACTACCGGATCGGAATCACGACCCGCTGAGAGGATCCGGTCGGAAACTCAGCGGGGTGATGTTTAGGTTAGGTTGCACGTCGAACTCTTTGCCGAGTTCGACGATTACGGTTACCGGGGCCCCTAAGCCTGCTCGTAGCGTTAGAGCTGAAGGCGTCTAATGCAAGAGTTATTAGATCTAATGTATCCGTAAGGACGTGTCTAGGGCGTTGGCGGTGACTGGCTCCTGCGTGATCAGGATTCGGGGAGTAGTCAGCTGCGGCAACGCTTAGGCGATTATCATGACGCATTGTTTTATCGAAGTTTTTATTTATTTATTGTTTAGATGTGTGGACGAGCTCACAGCTCAGCTGGTGTTAAGTGGTTACTGGAGCCCATAGACATTTACAATGTAAATGCGCCACCCACCCTGAGATGTAAGTTCTAAGGTCTCAAGTATAGTTACAACGGCTGCCCCACTATTCAAACCGAAATGCATTACTGCTTCACGGCAGAAATAGGCGGGGTGGTGGTACCTACCCGTGCGGACTTACAAGAGGTTCTACCACCAGTAAGCGTTCCGACGTTGACTTCACGTGTTTTAACGTTCTATTAAATACCTAAGAGACGCATATATCGTTAAGGAGCACAGTGGAAGGTCGTGTTTACCTGCGCTCGGTTGTTTCTCGTGTGCGAGCAGGACGGACATAATGTCGTCGTTCTTCTCCTTCCCTGCGGTCTTGACGCTCGCGGCAGTACTGGCCGCCTTCTCGAGGGCCGCGTCCGTCGAGTGCGCGCTGTCGCTCTGTCGAACAATACGAACCGAGTCAGCTTTGCGAACTTCAACAGACATTAACTTTACGAAGGCCGCTATAAGCCAATATTTCTGAACCGCATTAAGGAAACGCTCGATACAAATAAGTTGTTTTCTCTTTGTAGCTAATGTCATTGATAGTTTCGCTACAACTGATAGCTGCAGTTTGCTAATAACTACAGAGTGCCTCCGAAGGAATCCTAACAAGCATAAGCCAAAGCAGAGAAATTTAGTCGACTATATATATACTATATGAAGACATGAGTAGATGAAGAGAATATGATACGATTTGTTAATTTTGAGAAAACGGGCAAACGAGAAAACAAACTTTTGTTACTTGTAATTTTTCTTCGTACATAACTCTTTAATCACATGCAATTTCTAAAAATAGCCTTTAAGCCCGTAATTTTGAGGTCTAATATCGTTTGTAGACACATAACACCTTCATTCAATGTTGAAACTCGAAAATTTTAAAAATGGTATTCAGCCCATATAGTCTTCATATTATAGTCTATATATAGTCGACTGAATTTGTCTTAGCGAGTCCTCAGCTTTTTTTCTTCGAAGGCGTTCTGCAGTTATTAGCAAACTGTAGTTCTTAGTTCTAGCGAAGCTGTCAAGGACATTAGCTATATAGAGAAAACAACTTGTTTGTAAAGAAGTCAAAAGTTCCGGTTTGAGGGGCTGTAGCAACAATAGACTAATTCATTTAAAATGGCCACGCTCTCATTTTTGATATCACGAAAACAAAAACAATTTTTTTTATTTTTTTTTTTGCTTAGTTTGATGGACGTGCTCACAGCTCACCTGGTGTAAAGTGGTTACTGGAGCCCATAGACATGTACAACGTATGCGCCACCCACCTTGACATATAAGTTCTAAGGTCTCAGTATAGTTACAACGGTTGCTGGACTCACAAGAGGTCCTACCACCAGTAATTACGCAAATTATAATTTTGCGGGTTTTGATTTTTATTACATAATGTTATTCCTTCAACGTGGAAGTCAACCGTGAACATTTTGTTGAGTACGTATTTCATTAGAAAAATTGGTACCCGCCTGAGATTCGAACACCGGTGCATCGCTCAACACGAATGCACCGGACATCTTATCCTTTAGGCCACGACGACTTCAAAATTCTTTCGCGATCGACTCGGTCATGTTTGAGCCGGTCGCCGAGTCTGCATCGGACCTGTTCGTTGGAGGCAATGGTGCTCTCGACCATCCAGACGGGCCGCTCCTTGCGTAGCGCGCCGGCGTCCCGCGCGGGCTTGTCGTCTCCGATGGTGACGTCGACTCGTGTCTCTTCGACCAGCATGCCTTGGTTGCGCGTCGCCTCACCCGACCATTGCTCGCCGCCCGGACGCAGTGCGGATTGCTTTGACGTCAATCTGGACCAAAGACAAGAGAAATGTCAATCTTAACCATTAATACGTATTCACTTTGACGTCAATCTGGAGCTAAGAGCAAGAGAAATGTTAATCTTAACTATTAATACGTATTAACTTTGACGTCAATCTGGACTAAAGACAAGAGAAATGTTAATCTTAACCAATAATACGTAATGACACGTTGAACGTCATGTGGCTGTACGCTTAACGACGGAGGGAAATATTTTTCACCGAGCGGGTGATATTACTCGGTAGACAGACAGTCCGAATGTTCTAGTTCGGAAGCGAGGTAAAGGCATCTGTCAAATATCTTGTGTTGTGTGATGGCTACCGCCACACGGTCAACCGGTGGGCCTAGCTTACTAGGTATACCATTCGAGCAAAGCCAAAATTATGAAGGCAGTAAAGAAATCAACTTGAGATCTTGAAGATCAAAATTAGCGACTTTTACCGTCTAGTTTTTAAGATATTTTAAAAAGGTACGACTTCCTAAAAATATCTTGATAAAAACTACAGCTATCTATTGGATTTGAAAACAAAAGGCGTTCGGTTCGGCTAAAGGGCCACGCGGATCACTTCAACACGCGCTTTTGATAGCTGCAATTTGTGGATTGTAGGAAGCATTTACGTCGGAACCATCACGTGGATCACGGGTGACCCTTATGGCCCGAAAGGTATATTCAGGCCACAGTGCTCACCGGTGAATGAAAATACTCGATTTTTCATTTGGCACTCAACGTGTTAATAAATTTCTTAGTATAAAATATTTTCTTGGATATTATTTTTTATACTGATTTGATGATTATTCGAAATGACTTCCAAACTCACCCTCGTATTGTGTTAATATCGACCGGTTCTGGTTCCAGTATCTCTGGAGCCAGTTTGATGCCTTCGACCTCTCGCAATAATATGTAAAGCGTTTCCAGCTGCTCATTGAACTTGGCCAACAATAATCTGGAGTCTTTTTTTGGTAGCGCCGACATATCCTCGTCCACAACTGCACTGCAGAACGTGCATTGGAATTCTTGTGTGGCCATATCGTATAATTGATCTGCCTGAATTCAAGAAGAGCGATAACAATTTATTTTAGCCATTAAAATTCCTAATGAAATAAATAATACAAAAAACGTGTTTTTTTTTTAATTATTAAGCGAATATAATGATCTGTCGTTTGTAACGGTTAAGCAGATGTGAGGTAGGCGTGACGAGATGCAGAAATAATGGTTGTAATCATATAGTTTTCTCGTAATTAAAAAACGCTAATGTGATTTTATTGGTGGTAAGGGCGTTTTGTAAATTAGCACGGTAAGTTTTTTTTTTAATGGATACATATCTGGTGACCCGAAGCCCTTTCCAGCTTCATCAGGACTGATGGGCGTGCACAGTTTCAGCCATGAGGGTTGGGATTTGCTAAGAGCTGCACGAACGTCACCGATAGAGACCTAAAGCTCAAAGGCAAGATGGTGACCCGAAGCTCTTTCCAGCTTAATTTTTTTTATTGCTTTATTGATGGACGAACTCACAGCCCACCTGGTGTTAAGTGGTTACTGGAGCCCATAGACATCTACAAAGTAAATGCGCCACCCACCTTGAGATATAAGTTCTAAGGTCTCAAAGAATAGTTATAACGGCTGCCTCACCCTTCAAACCGAAACGCATTACTGCTTCACGGCAGAAATAGGCAGGGTGGTGGCACCTACCCGCGCGGACTCACAAGAAGTCCTACCACCAGTAATTACGCAAATTATAATTTCGCAGGGTTGATTTTTATTACAAGATGTTATTCCTTCACCGTGGAAGTCAATCGTGAACATTTGTTAATGATGGGTAATGGTAATGTTAATGCAACTGGTGTAGGAAGTCCAACATTCATATAAATATTAGCTTATCCATTAAGTACAGGCTCAGCCATGAGGGGTGGGATTTGATAAGAGCTGCGCGAGCGTCTCCGATAGAGACCTAAAGCTTAAAGGCAGCTGCTTCGCAAATGCATCTACCACCGAAGCGGAATCGCAACCCGCGTCAGAGATCATGCGGGAAACTCAGCGGGCTGGTGCTATGGGCTATGTTTCACGTTCGACAAGTACCTACGGCTACCATGCTTTTGTGCCTGATCGGGTGACGGGTGGATCCGTAAGGTCGTGACTAGGGCGTCCACGATAACTGTCTTTTGTATGAACCAATTACGGAGAGGGCAAGAGCAAGTGCGAAACAGCCACGTGTTCCGTTTTGATGGCAGCCCTTATACAATTGACATTTCACATCAAATCTGTACGTGGGTGGGTTAACCTGAGAAGAACCGTAAACTTGTTAACCGCTCTATTAAAAAGTTCAAATGATTCTTACTTCTAAATCTGTAAAGGTCTTCCCACAAGCCGGACACTTGAAACTGGCTCTGCTTGTAGCGTCACGCTCCTCTGTTTCTAACCGCTTCCTCATAAGATCTAATTTATACTTCACGACGTTTACGAAAGTCTTGTAGTTTATGAAATAATAATTAACTTTTTGTGCTTTTCCGTCCAGTCCTATAAAAAAAAACATGAATAATTTACAAGCCCCCTGGTTTTGTTGTGGTTGAATAAGCGTTTTGTATAATAACGTACACATGTTAAAAAGGAATAGTAGCCTTTTTAACAAGTAAACGTTTTTTTATTTATATATTTAAATTAAAAAACTTTGTCTTGATACATTATGTGAACCAGAGAAAAGATCGAAAATTGCGAATACGAATCACAAGGATAGCTTTAAAAAATAGTTCAAAAAACAAAAACATGTTTTATTAGTTAGCTGTACTAAAAAGTAGAAAATATTTATTTGTGTTTATTATGAAATATTTGTATTTATTATAGAAAATTTTTATTTGTAAAGTAAAACAAAGTGATTAAGAAAAAAAAATATCATAAAAATTAGAGGGGTGCTAGACGTCAATTATTTTATTAACAGATATTGGTAAAAGTGGTCTTTATAAAATATCTTAAAAAGCACTCCACGCTTTTTTTAGATTTTTTTTTTTTTTTCAGCGTTAATCCTGAAGATCTTGATCAGGATAATAGGAGAATTTTATTAAATTATTGTATTGTCATTGGTCCTTGATAGTGTGCAAGGTCTCGAATCAATCTGCCGTTTTGAAGGGGGATGAAAATCACGTTCAAATATTCCGTTATATAGTTACATACCAAACTAATAAAAGCGGGTAAAACAGATAAATATGAATGTTCTAGAAGTAAGCCATATTGTGGATATAGTAAACCAATATTACCTGTCTCCATTTTCAGTCTGACCTGAATGAATTTGTCATTTTTGAGAATCGAAATTCTTGCTCTTAGCATTTTTCTTTCAAATTTCAATAACTCACAAATATCGTCTTCTTTCATACCTGGAATTCAACAAACCTGTACAATTTAAAATCAATAATTAATATTGACCTCAGAATACATAACATATTCTAATCTTTATATAAGATAAAATATCCGTATTAGACTTGCTCACTGTTAGATATTTGTTCCCGAAAACGAAGATAGTTGATAGGTTTCGTAATTACTGACCCTAAATGACCAACCTTGTCGACGGTACGTAAGCAGTTGTGCTTATTTGGAACATTTGTTATGTTTTTGTACACTGTACCATACTTGTAATTCAAAATCAGCTGGCATGTTTTGTCCTACGGTTTCGTGTATCGTGGGGTTAGGGGAGGACTAAGAATCCGATGTCCGGTACGTTACTTGGTAAATAAAGTTTTTAGTGCCTACGTTGATAACAATACAAACAAACGATGCTCCAGCAATATCTTATCACTCACTATATTCGGCCAGAAGTTGTTGATTTATCGAAAATATTACTACTCAATTTGAGACATGAATTTGAAAACTCAATAGCACTGTTGTTTCAGGTTACTTTATGTTATTGAAACATAAAACGATAAGGCAGAAATAAGCAGGACCCAAACGGTACCGGCTCAAAAGTCGCAACTGATCCTATCACTTAACTATAATAATGGCTTCGGTTTTTGCGAGTTTTCGACATAAGTGAAACCACTATTAAGGCTTAATCTGGCGTCTCACACACGAAAACTGTTGTGTATTTGAAACGTCGGCAATAATATAACAACAACAAAAATGCGAGATTAAATTCTGAAAGTAGTTTTAATTCCATTTAACTAGATATAGCTCTGGTTTTAGGTAACGTAATAGGTATATTAATATGGCAGATTAGATAATATTTCTTACATGGATTCCTGACCAGCATATCAACAATGAGTGCATCCTCTATTGTGTAGAAGCCTCTGACGACTAATCTTGCTAGCTGTTTTAAACTACTAGGAACTTCAGTCACGTAACGTTCTTCCGTCATGTTTCACTGAAATGTTTTAGTCATCAGTTCAATGGGCATGATATCATCATGAATTGATTACGAATTCCAAAATTATCCAGTTCCCGCGCACCGAAATTAAAATTTCACATAAATTCTAGTGACAATACAGCGAGCTATATTTATTTTTATTTAATGCATAGATGGGTGGACGAGCTCACAGCCCACCTGGTGTTGAGTAATCACCGGAGCCCATAGACATCTATAATATAAATGCCGCCACCCATCTTGAGATACGAGTTCTAAAGTCTTAGTATAGTTACAAAGGCTGCCCCACCCTTCAAACTTACTGCTTCAAGGCAGAAATAGACAGGGTGGTAGTACCTACCCGTGCCGGTTCTTCGAAGGCGCATCAATGGGGGATCATGTCAAGATAGTGTTCAATTTAATCTACAATGGACAAATCCTGTCCGAGCGTAGCTGGACCGTTATGCTATCAGCGAACAGGTAGTGTGAGGTTTTAGTAGTGTAGTTTATGGGAATGATACCCCGCCCCGCTTAGCTGCTTACTATGCAGTTAAAGTGGGGCGGGGTATCATTCCCCTACAGTAGGAAAAAAAACCCAGTAGTAGTTTCATAATTTATTCTTAAAACATACAGAAATTGAATTAACATAAAAATGAACGTTACTTTATTGTTAATAAATAAAAATTAAACATGCATTGTGGTAGGCTAACAAACACTTCTACAAATTTATTACTTAATCTCGTTGTCTTACTTCATTTATACATGAAAATTCTTTTCAGGATTATTCAGGATTTCAGGAACAACCCGACGCTTAAAATCTGGTCAAACTTGTCGCACATTGTCTGGTAGGTTTTTTTGGTTTGATGTTTTAGTAAAATGTACCTAACATTTATTGTTTAACTATGTACTGTATGTAGGCTTAAGTGAGTAATAATTTTCATTTGAACATCCATTAACCGGTCATTGATACCAAAAATATTGTTTTCCTATTTATGTATTTACAATAAAATTACTTTATTTGGTAGCGCATGTACCATTTATTTTATTATCGTTATATTATAATATCATTCTAATAATGTCAATTATATTGTTTAAGCTGCGCTCTGGACGCGTATTATAATAAAATAGTATTATTTTTAAAATACCACAAGAATGGATAGCTACAAAACGCGATTTGTTCGTTCATTACCGTATTTATTGTATTTAAATATGTACTTATCTAATAAAAGAAACTTACATACAACTGTTCATTACAGCTTGGCATGCTTTTAGTTCTATTGATGTGGCCTATTGATCTCGAACGGATGAGCACAGCCATCGTGACTATTTCTGACATGAAGCCGTCACGCATACTGGTTTGATGGGTTGGACAGACATTATACAAGAAAATTGAGTCTTCAACCTCGTAACCTCGTGTCTCAAGAAGGACAAAAACATTCAAGTTTTTCTTTACACATTTAATGAAGCTGCGATAACCACTTAACATCTGACAGGCCATGAGCACGTCTATCCGTCTGTAGAAATAAAAAATGCCTTCGTTGAGAACATCAAAATGTTTAGAATTAAATTATAACATTCCTATTAAGATCAGTCTTCGATGTATCTATTTCTATTTCTACAACAAACAAATAAGAGGCAGTCTATTTAGACATTTTGAAATTAATAATTATTATTATGCAAAATAAATGTCTATGTTAACAACATTCAAATTGAAATTTGTACATTTATTATGTGCTTTTTCATAAGATACCATGACCATAGGGAAAAACTACATGTTTGGCAAGAGAGCATTTTATTTATAGCTGTATTATTTTATAGGCAAAGATAGAAAAACAATTAATATTGAAAAAAATTGTAAAATATCAAAAATATCTATACAACCACCTTGCAGCCATTTGACATCTTGAATTAATTACATTATTGATTGATTTGAGGATTTATTTTTTAATTAACTCAATTAAAAATCATTGTAATTTTTAAAGAATACATTATTTCATATTTTACTAGACATTCACAGATCCTCAGATTACAAAAAAAGCATAAGTGCTACTTTTAGAATTAGCAATTTTCAAGTTTTACATTTATTAGGTCTAATATTAATTATTTTTCTGTATTTAAGAGTTGAAATTATACAAAAATATACTATTTTATTAATAACATTACTGGTTTGTAATGAAATTTGCTTTTAGAGTACTTATTGTGTTAGGTTTATAAATAATTTGTAAACTTTGAACCAATTTGAGCTAATGTTATAACAAACAAGAATCAAATGAAAAGGAACTTAAAATACCTAGTCTTCTTATACATACATTTTATGTCAGTCTTCAGTTATGGACAAACAATCAAAATGTGTAATAAACATACAATATCATGCATCGAAGAAACAACTTAATGTGTTTACAAAATCATTTGTTATGTGTATAATTGCCTCATATCTAAAAATGTTTGCCATAAATAATTCTGATAATGAACCATTTTTTTCTTACCTATATAAATAATTGGCTCATTATTATTTTCATTAATAATTCATGATTTTGACTTATATCATATCACTTAGCTGAACTGTCACCCTTGCTTGTTTTGAATAGTACTTTGAACACACGCATTAATGTGTTCGACCTCTTTCTAAAATTAGCTGAATGTTATCTAGTGTTTGATAAATTACTCTAAAATTTGGACGATCACTTGGATTATGATTCCAGCATTGCTTCATTAAATCATAGACACATCTAGGGGTATTATCTGGGCAAGCTAAAACATTTTCATCCTTCAAAAATCTAACAACTTCCTCATGGGTCATACCAAAGTATGGTTGTAAAGCAAAAGAAAATATCTCCCACAAGCATACTCCGTATGCCCAAACATCAGATTCTAAGGTGTACTTATTGTAGAGTATACTTTCAAGCGGCATCCACCTTACTGGGATTGCATCATGTTCATCACCCTTATAATAGTCTTGTAAATAAATTTTGTGTGAGAGTCCAAAGTCTGCAATCTTTACAACCATGTCATCATTTATTAAACAATTTCTAGTTGCAAGATCACGATGTACAAACTTCCTGTCCGATAAGTACAGCATTCCTGATGCAATCTGTCTGGCAATGTGAAGAAGATCTAAGTGACTTAATGGTGCAGCAAGCAATCGTAGATCTTCACGGTGTTCTACTGGTGCAAAACTAGTTACAGTACTGCATGCTCTTAAGTATTCATTTAGATCACCTTTTCCCATGTACTCAAAAAGCAAACACATTGGGCGTCCTATAGCACAAACTCCAAGTAATTTAACAATATTTGGATGGTCAAAGTCTGCAAGTAGGCAAGCTTCTCTTTCAAAATCCAATTGTAAATCATGAGAAGCTTCATCTTTAAGCATTTTAACTGCGACCAAAGTAAACTCTTCATCTGGTATAAGACCTGGAGCTTTTGCCTGAAATACTCTACCAAATGCCCCTTGACCCAAATCACGAATATAAATTATGTTATTTCTTGGAAACTCTAACTTTTCTAACTTAGGATTGAGTTGTGCTCCAGTTGTATGGTAGGCAAGATTACTTGGCAGTTTATCTAAATCTATATCCATGTTTTGTAAATTCCTGCGACTTGAAACATTGCACTTAGAGTAATGATTTTTAACAATATAATGACATAGTAAAGCTATTCCTGCTATAGCTAAAACACATCCAAGGCCACCTATTGATAATAATAAAACAAATGTGGGTGTAAAGTAATTCTCCATTATTAAATTTGATCCCTTAATATTGTCTTTCTCTTGACTTGAATTAGCACACATTGGTATCTCACAATACTGCCATCTCACGTTTGGATGCATAGTGTAACACCAAGGCCTACTTTCTTCACCACCAGCATTTCTACAATAATTTGAAGAGTTCTGCACTTCTGGAAACACTAATGGAGGTCTGGTGTGTTGATGTGGAAATTGCGATTCCCAAGCCTGACAAGCTAAACCAGCTTTTGTTTCATTAATTACACCTTGGTAGTAACGGCCATTACCTTTTACACAGGTTGTAGTCACCTGATCAAGGTCCATGTCAGTAATCCCAATATTATTACAGGAAACTTGAGTGCCTTTACCACTGTAATGTGGTAAATTTTCGCATTCTGGTAATCGAAAATGACCCCTAGATTCGAAAAAAACTCCTCGTTCTTTTTGATCTTCGATCACTATCCAGTCGTTATAACAAAATTGCATTTTAACTGCCATACAGTCTTCATAACAAAGTGGTAAGGCAAAGTATCCGACACCGTCCTTATTGATGCACTTCGGAAACGCATAAGCACAAAGCAATCTTTCAGCTTGAGTCCTGCATGGTTCTTGGAGATTTGAGATCATTTCTTTCCAAAGGCCACTTGTTATCTTCTCGTTGTCGAGTCCGCCAGTGTGGTTGTACCATACGTAGCCGGTAGAATAACTTTTACATACTTGCCCATTGTATGGACCACAATATAACTTGACTGATTTTGAGAGAAGCAGCAAAATTAACAGCTCGATGAACAGGTCCATTATGAATAATGTTAGATGGTTTTAGACTTCTCCGTAACATCTTACAGTGATCTTAACCACAACATTGTCAAAAGACAAAAGTTATCAATGGCGGACAGTGTATAAAGTTATGTCTGTATCGTATCGATTTTATGATTGTATATTTTCGTAAGCTTTGACTTCCGAGTCCAACCAATGTTCGCGTTCGCTCGACTTCAAGCTAAATTTTGACGTATACTGCTTGAATTTTGAATAGATACCTATTCAGTGATAGTGGTATATATTTATAGGTTAATCTGTTTAATTTAGTTATATATTTATGTTTTTCTATTGAAATAAATTGTTGATCACAAGACATAAAATCATTATTGTTTAAAAATTTGAAGTCTTCGTGGCGTAAAGGACTAAGACGCCCGGTGCATTCGTATCGAGCGATGCGATGGGATGTGGTGGTGCTCGAATCTCGCAAGCAGGTAGGTACCTACCAATTTTTCTAATGAAATACGTACCTACTTTACAAATATTCACAAATTACTTTCACGGTGACGGAATAAAATCATCTAATAAAAATCAAATACGCAAAAAATAGAAGTTACTTATTTACTGATAGAAGGGCGCCTTGTGAACTCACACGGGTAGGACCTACTCTGCCTATGTCCGTCGTGAAGCCGTCTCATGTCGCGTAAATTAAAATACAGTATGATTTAAAATTATACCGAAAATGAACCTTTACTTCTACTTATTTTATTCGACGAGTAAATGAAAAAAAAACTAAAATGAACACGCTGATTTCAGTAAAGTAACGTTGTCTAAAAAAATTTAATTGATAATTAATTGGATATGTATGTTTTATAAACCGTTTTTCATAAAGCCAATGAGATTTAATAAAAACAGGCTTACTTAGCGGTACATAACTTCATGTTGATAATAACTCGACTATCAATTTAACTCTATTCTATTCTCTAATAAATAAACAACTTCGGAGCAGTCGACATAAATATTAGTATTAATAATAAGTATGTTCTGATAATCGAATGACAAATAGACTAGTAGTAGTAATGACTTATTTTAATTTAAAACTAATAATTTTCAACTTTTTGTCGGCTTTCATTAGTGTCAAACATTGTTATTAATTGATTTTACATTTAATTTTGGACTTTTTTACTTTCGAAAGTTTGATTTTAAACATTTTCTTGTATGCCTTAAATATTCGCGTTTCTTTTTGCGGTAAGTTGTGGATGTTGTAGCGCGCGGTGCATTGTCTATTTTCAGTATATACGCTTAATTTAAACGCAAGTTCGGAGCAGAATAAAACGTATAAAACGTAACGTTACCTTTTACCTTTTTTTGTAAGGTCGCCCCAATTGAAATATTCCTAATCGAATGTATTAAGTCGAATAATTCGATTGGAAGTTCATAATCGCGTATCGTTAGTTGGTAGTACTGAAGGTATGAAGATGGTAGATTAGACATAGACAATACTGACATTGTGAATTTGTCAAACATTTTTATTTGCAAACACTTACCGACAATTTCTTCAATGAATGGCTGCGATTGAGAAAGTGAAGGTTGTGGTCCTCGGTGATTCAGGTATGCTTATTTCTTCTAATTTCGTTGTCGTCCATTTATTATAGCACATACAAGTAGGCACATAGAATTTCACAAAATAACAATACGTTTATTATAACGCTCCGCCATGACACCTTAATGATAGCCAACATTACAAAAATAGGTGCGAACGTAGTGGTCACATTCGATAATATCGATATGCGTTTACAATAATGAGACAGTTGACTTATTGTTTTTTAGTTTATCTGAAGTTTTAAAAATTAAAATTTAGTTTATCTCGTGATTATCCATAGTCGAAAACGTATTATAACATTATTATAAATTAATTCATTAATATACTTTCATAAATAATAGTAGGCAGAAAAACTTTTATTACATTTGAATAGACATCTACGTAGTATTGACGTTAGACTTTATAAAGAGGGTGTGCTAGAGCTAGTCGGCGCTTTGTTTCCACTTCCCACCCCATTTGATATGATTGTACTATATCTAGAATAGACTTCGGGACTTAAATCGTTCACGTTAGTGAACTCGTTCACTAAATCTCGTTCCGTAGAGTGAACTTTGTGCTTAGTGCGAGTTTAACGCTCACGATAGCGTAAAAATTAACCCGATTTTGTATGCAATTGGAATAGCGCCCCTAACGTAGGCAAACGATCCCATCCCATACAAATATGAGCTAACTTTTACGCTATCGAGAACGTTAAAAAACTCGCACTAAGCACACTGGTTACTTAAAATCGTTCCGTAGTTCCTTTACGGGGAATCTATTCTGTATAGTCGTACTGTACATGGTTACAACTCCGGAATCGAAACCTTTTCAATTACAGCAGAAGCGATTTCATTAAAATTGCGATTTCTTCATACTTCAGACAGACTTAAGACTGATAATAATAATGTGATAACTAAACAACACAAACTAAAATTAATTGAAATGTCTAGTTACCTAGTAGGTATACCGACTCGCAAAATGTAAGAGAAAGTACCTATTCTGAAAATAATGAAAATGTGTGAATGAGTTCATTAAAATTTAATTCATTGGAACGAATCGCTCGCGAGCTACACAAATTTAATTTAGTATCTTTAGATTACATAATTACTATATTTTATAACGAATTTCGATTTTATTTTTGTCATAATTTCCGTAATGGGTTTTGCCATCAGAGCCATTATTTTAATTTAATTAGATCGATATATTTTGTATGGTTTCGAAATAATAAAGCATTTAAATTGTAGGTGTGGGCAAAACGTCTTTAACACATTTGATAGCACATAATAAGCCCATTTTATCGCCGGGATGGACGGTCGGTTGCTCTGTGGAAGTTAAATTACACAAATACAAAGAAGGAACACAAGCCCAAAACACGTTCTTCGTAGAACTTTGGGATGTCGGAGGCTCAAATGGACATAGAAACACAAGAGATGTGTTTTACCAACCAACACATGGTTTGTTATATTAGAAAAATATGTTTTAATTTGATTTTTTATGGATGAACGAGTTCACTGTCCATCTGGTACCACCAATAACGACTACAAATCACGTCGACATATACCTAGTCGTTTGTCAACGTTCAGACCAAAACACATGATTGCTTGGTGATAAAAAAGGTCTTCTAATCGTGTGAGTTCATACGCGACTCATCTACAGTAATAATTTAAATTTATAAAATGCATAATACACGATGCAGTTCCCATGTCAAAGTTGTATAAGAATACTTGTTAAGTGCGTATTTATCATGGGTACATATGCAATCTTCCCGATAACAGAAGACATATCACTCCTGAATAACATTCTTAGATAAATAGTAGAAGAGTTAAAGCGTTAATTAAAAATATTTAAGGAATCATATTGGTGCACGATTTGACGAACAGAAAAAGTCAAGTGAATCTTCAGAAGTGGCTCGCTGAAATATTGAATCAGGACAGTTCGAATCCAACTTTACAGCATGTAGACGTCGATCCGGAACAGTTCTTAGGTTCCACACAGGTCGGTTTTTCGGTTCCAATATCTAAGTATTATTTTATGAATATAATATATTATTTCAGAATATAGCGAGCCCAGCTGTGTAGCGCGTTGGTTGTCCAAATGATTTGCCACCCAATACTTATAATATACTAAAGTGGTGGATGAAACGCGATTGCATGCAGCTGAAATGCGAATGTTGCGATGGATGTGTGGAGTAACGAGAATGGATAGAATACGGAATGAATATGTTAGAGGAAGTCTGAAAGTGGCACCTGTGACAGAGAAGCTGAGAAGTGCGGGTTTGGGATGGTATGGACATGTGATGAGATGAAATGAAAATGAGGTTGGTAAGAAAATGTTACTATGAATGTGGAAGGATATAGAGGAAGAGGTAGGCCTAAGAAGAAATGGATGGATTGCGTGAAAGACGATATGGGTAAGAGGGGAGTGGGCGAAGAAATGGTATAGGATAGAAGAGTAGGAAGGAGAAAACATGTTGCGCCGACCCCAGGTAACTGGGAGAAGCGCAGGATAATGATGATTGACTTATAATAGACTATAAATAGGATAGAATAGATAGAATTTAAATAGACTGTCCATTTTTTGCCATTTTTTTTGTTGCCTTTGACCTTGTGGGCTAACGCGCGTACGGCCCACCTGATGGTGAATGGTTACCGTCGCCATTGGACTTCAGCAATGCCAGGGGCAGAGCCAAGCCGCTGCCTACCGATAAGTACTCTCCACAAGCCTCGTTTGAAGAAGGACAAGTCAACGCGCTCGGGAAACACCATGCCATAATGCCCTCAAAATACTGTGTGAGCTTAAACGCATTTTTTGCCTCATTGACGCGGTCCGTTTCCTCACGTAGGCATAGAAGTCAGGGCTATTCCTATCACGTGCGGACGGGTAGGTGAGCTCACGGGTACAACCTGAGAGAATTAGCTAACACTAGCCCTAGCAGGAGCAGTGCTTCGCAGAATCTACTACCGGATCGGAATTGCGACCCACTGCGAAGACCCGGCGAGAAACTCAGTGGGTTGTGTCTGGGTTAGTTCGCTCGTCGAAACTCTTCTTCGTAATCGACGAACTCGATGAGGATGGTGACTGGATTATCTTGAAGGCATCATTATATTGTATATGTAGATCCAGCAGTTCCGCTGGCCATAATTAACCCACAGGCTGCACGTGTAAAAGCTTTGGCAATAATAATTGAACAACGTCACCTTGTTTCGTAAATAATATGTAAAGTATGATTTGATTCGACAATAAATACGTAATCTGGAGAGTTCGATTGTAGATTCCGATTTTAGTGATCGGGACTAAATACGACGCTGCGGAGGAAAAACAAAGGAAAAATCAATATAGAAGACTCGCTAGTAGTATAGCTGAACAATGCGGCGCTGACGAAATATTTGTAACCTGTCATCAAGCAAGGTAACCACTGAAAGCACTCTGCTGTTTATAAACATGATTTTCAGTAACGCGAAATTGAATTATAATATTTCAGATCCCTAGCTCCAGGCTCTACGAATTCAGTGAAATTAACAAGATTTTTTGATAAGGTACTTCACTTATAAAAATTAGTAATCATTGAATTGGAATTTTATATTCATATCTAGTAGAATACATACGTATCATACATTTCAAATATATTTGCAGGTAATTGAACGTCGATACTATTCGCGAGTTAGTCCATTTTCAGATAAAAGACGTATTCCCCCGTACATCATGGCTACGTCAACTCCTCTTTCTAACAACAGACCATCTCAATATATGAGTCCAAGGTTTTATCATATGGATTAAAAATATTTGTATTGCCTATATTCAAATCATTCCTTATGTTCGAAAACTAAAAACATTTTTTTCCTTTCGTAAATTGGAGCAAGGATGAAATATTGGACGCAGAAAAAAAAATTGTTTTATTGTTTTGTTAATTAATAAAATCAGTTTAATGCAAAATTTTGAAAATTTATTGAATTATTTATAACGCCCAAACTCGAACGTAGTCTACTTGGAGGGAAGCGTCTTGACCATCATTAACGTTCAAATTCCACGTCGGAAGCCAACCGCCCTGGCCATTCCAGAAATCTGTGGCTGCCTGTAATGTGATGAAAATAGTAATAAGTAAATTACGTTTGTTAAAAGGCTTTGCAGTTGGTTTTAAAATGTTTTGCTGGTACGTACCATTGGGGAATTGTTCCACCAAGGCTTAGGAATAGGGTTCTTGACACCATCAGGGAAGAAACCATTGGTGCCTCCGACAGCTAAGTTGATTATGAGATAGAACTGAAAGTTTAACAATCAGTAAATAGTCTTCCTGTGTTTACATTAGAGTATTTTAAAGGATAAAATATTAAAAATAGGCATAGACATTTACTAATCAGATATATATATACCTATATAAGTATATCAGTCTCTAGTTCCTACGGCATTGGGACTCCTAGGGCTTTACTCTTAGGGACCGTTTTGGGCGGTATGTGGTTTGTACTCTATTATTTATTAATGTTAGATTAACACTTTTCAACTGAAGCGTATATAAATACAATCCTACCCATATCCAATCGACTAGCGAGTGCCCGTGTATTTGGGATGATGGGTTGTAAAGACGATAGTCTATATAAAAATAGATGGTACCCAAAGAAGAAAACAGCTAATAGCATTAAAATATATTGCGTCCGTCTTAACTTATATTTATTTTAAAGAGAATGTAGACTGGTAATCAACAAGACACTAAATTTAATCTTCGACGACATCTGTGAGTGAGTTCAAACCTATGCAAGTCAGTCTATATAGCGTATCTTGTGTTCGTCGTTTGTCAAAAGCAAATTCAGTAGGTATAGTTACATTTTTGTGGGTGTGTCTATTATACGTACTTTTTGGTCGAATGGCGCCATCTTACTTCCATATCTCCACGGGTTATGAATACCGGGTCTATTGTTGAAGCCGCCGTATTCCCAAAAGCCACCATTTCCAGGAGCGACGCGACCGATCTCAGAGTCGTCAATTCTAAAGCTTATGAAATCTGCGAATTTGGTTAATATATAATTACTTTCGTAATTAAATTTTTGGCGATAATTGGTATTGAGCCATGAATTCAATAATAATAAGAGATCTTTAATACATTTCCAAGATTATCAATTTCAATATTTTTTTGCTTCTATGTTGATCACGAAATCCTCAAGCTACATTGGACGAAACTTCTATATCATATTTTAAATTTTTTAGGGTTATTATATTTATGAGGCCCGGTCACTACTCGAAACCTGGTGGACTGTGCAATTGACTGATTTAATACGAAAAAACCAAACTCGTTTTGTAGTAATATTTGCAATGCACGCTCTGATTTTGACGATGAATTTCAATATTTTATGCTATTGCGATATATGTATTCTAATATATGTGTATATCTATTATAAATTGAATACAATGGAAAAGGATTCATGATAAAATAAAAACGACGCATCCGAAAAATAGTCTACCCTCTCTATTTAAAAAATAATGGTAAGTAAACCTACCTACGCAAATTGTAATTAATATAGGTAATAAGAGAGTATTTTTGTAGTAATAAAACTAGTCTATTTTTAGATACGGTACATACATATAGCTATTTAAACAAAAAGCTATGTTGCCAAAAAAGTATGTACTGAGATTATATCTAAATTACATTGCATTTCGTTTTTTATTTATTTTTATTTAATCTATTTTTGGAACGTGTATTTGAAGTATCCTCTATAACCAACGTGCAATTTGTTATTGAGGCAAATTTTTATTTATATACTATTTCATCAATTATTATTGCTCTGAAAACATGCACCTACGTGTTTACGTGAAATACAATGAAGTTTAAGTAAGTGTAGTAGGTACGGCTACATAATAATAATTAACCTGGTGTCCATTCCAGTTGGTAACGATGGAAATTAGTGTCGTATCCGGCGCTGTTCCTTCTGACCCAGTGCGCTCTTTCCCATCCGCTTAGTCCGGGGAAAGGTCCGTAGTGGAGTGTCGAACCAGCTTCCTGTGTAACACATAATATCTTCGTAAATTTTATCTAACATGGACCATTATGAATATTCTTTAGAACACGCCGAACACTTTATTTGTTGTATAAGAGCAAATTGGCAACATGAGTTCGATGTCTCATGCATATTGTGTAGCGACAGAAATATACAGGATAGTGGATTACGTTACTATTCATTTTGCAGGGTGGATTTTTATTAACGTGGAAGACGTACCTCTAAACGCTTGTTCATAATTATTTATTTTGAAAAATTGGCATGTACCTATGCGTTAGTACTTGCAACCAGGCTGAGTTGCAAGAATCATGAGAACTTGTATTATACTTTATCGCATCACTCGATACGGCGGCATAAACTTAATAAAACCGGTAGACAGCGCTTTATACCTCGATCTTCGAAACAAATGTATTTTTTTTTTCATACCTTAACTGATAGCTTTGAGAGGCTATATCAGCGTAACCTTAACTAGTAAGTGAGCTCACGGGGCTCAAACCGGAGTGATGCTAACACTGACCCTAGCAAGAGCAGTGCTTCGCAGAATCTACTACCGGATCGGAAACGCGACCCACTGAAAAGATCCGGCGAGAAACTCAGTGGGCTGTGTCTATGGGTTAATTCGCTCGTCGAGCCCTTCGTCACAATCGACGGGTTCGACGAGGGCGGTGACCGGATACAAACGTACTGAGCATCTTACCTATTAGTATATGAATTAGAATGAACATCGAATATAAACATATAAAATAACAGTAATCACCTGTGTACCAATGTGTAGACCGTTGAGGAACATGTTTTTGTTGCCTCTGGATTCGACAAGGTCGATTTCCCCAGAAGCTGGCCATGTGCCGTATTTGTTGTATGCAGGCATCAACCAAATTGCTTCAAGAGAAAAAGAAATATTAAGCACTTGCCTTTACATTCAGTTAGGCATAGATAGAATGGTCGGTAAATCGATTTTATTTTTGTCGTAAAGTAACTTTTAATATTTTCTTTTTTGTAAAATTTTTATTCAGCTGTGGTTTTAAAAAACCAAAATATTTAATTTGGTATCGCTTTCTCTTGTTTGTCAACGGTTTTTTTAACACCTTTATATTAACTTGAAGTTTGTGTATTTATTTGGACCGGAATTCATTTAACGAATTTTCTCCAAACTTTGCAAGCGTGTCAAAGACCGATGCTATTACATATTTTATTACTTTATCCTAATACCTACCCGATCAAAAAAACCGGAATAGTAAAATCTTAAAATTTAGTTCGGCTATAAATCGTGTTTTGTTAGTGTAAAATACTTATTTGTTTAGTAGCTGCTGAGGATCAGTTGTGTTATCACCGGTGGCCGGTGCTTGGGAGTCGAAAAAGCATCAAGAGTGAATCCGGGAGATCTGCATGATGGCGGCTTTGCGTTGCCCCGTCGCGATCGGATATTGGTCGATTTTAATAACGTTGAAAATGACAAGCCTTATAGAAATTTAAGTGAAATTTTATTACCCTAAGTCTAAAGATGGAACTCACCGGGCCAGAGCCAATCTCCAGCAGGCATTTTCGCTCTAACTTCTACTTTACCATACTGGAAGCTGAAGGAATTAACGGTGCGAATACGTGCACTTTTAATGGGGTTCAAAATATTAGTGGGGGTACCAACACGCTCGCAACCGTACCATTGAGGGTTAGTGCATCTGGAATTGTAAATGTGCAATTGTATAAGTAAGACAAGTCAACCGCAAAAATCCCATCCCATCGTTGTATCATTATATTGGAGTAAACGGAAGATATTTGCCATTGTTTCTTCATAACACTTGCATTCGATAACTATTTTTAAATGTAAATAACAATCTACATTCTTGTAGACGTATCTTCAAAGTTATTGTAAACAATAACTAATATTACCTACGTTATATTTAATGCATTAAATAATCGCTGTTGTCTGTGCGAGAAAATGGCAATATGTTTATCAGCTTTGAGAATATAATTTGATAAATTTCGGTTTTTTTTTGCGTAGAAATATAGGCTAGATTTTTTTAAGTAGGTATTGGTTCTTAGACCGAACACTACTGTATGTAGATACTTACCTATCGGCGGGTGCGCCTCCTTCAATGTTCAAACGACCGCTATGTAAAAATGCGGATCCGAACTGGTCGGACGTAAGGGACGGCCGAATGTACAGTAGACCGTTGTTCGTGAATGAGTTAGTTCTATTGTTGTTGTAGTACTGGAACTCCCAGTTCTGAAAAGGAGTCGACAAAAATACATCATCATTATCCTGCCCTTCTCCCAGTTACCTGGGGTCGGCGGAACATGTTTTCTCCTTCCATACTCTTCTATCATATACCATTTCTTTGCTCACTCCCCTCTTACCCATATCGTCCATCATGCTATCCATCCATTTCTTCTTAGGTCTACCTCTTCCTCTATATCCTTCCACATTCATAGTTAACATTCTCTTACCAACCTCATTTTCATTTCGTCTCATCACCTGTCCATACCATCCCAAACGCGCACTTCTCAGCTTCTCTGTCACAGGTGCCACTTTCAAACTTCCTCTAACATATTCATTCCGTATTCTATCCATTCTCGTTACTCCACACATCCATCGCAACCTTCGCATCTCTGCTGCATGTAATCGCCGAAATAAGTGTCCATTTTAAAAGCTGAAATAGGTTCCTACACGTTGAGCATCAAACTTAGATATTTCGAAATAATTAACAATAATGTGTAATGTAACATCTTCTTTGTACGAGTAGGTAATCCCTACTCGTAAGATGAGTCTTAAATACAAATGAATTTTTTCGTCGCGTTTTGATAATTCGGTCATTTAGGTACTTACACCACCTCCGGCTAAAGTGTTTTCGTGCTGCCATTTCTCAAGGTCGAAGTCCACGAAGTCATCAGCAAAAATGAGTTGTCCGGAACACACGGTCACAGGGGCGTGAGTACCGCTCACCGTCGTTACGCTGGGTGTGCAAGCTTTACTCGCTGTTATTAGGGCAACTACGCCCAGAGTTAACAGCCACATACTCCTAAAGTATAAATAGTTACCTAAATAATAACTTTATTTTGATTGCCCTTGTTGGCAGACGAGCATACGGCCCACCTGATAGTGAGTGGTTACCGTCGCCCATAGACTTCAGCAATGGCAGAGGCAGAGCCAAGTCGCTGCCTACTGCTTAATACTCTCCACAAGCCTCGTTTGAAGAAGGACATGTCATAGCGCTCGGGAAACACCGTGGAGGGGAGCTCATTCCATAGCCGGATGGTACGTGGCAAAAAAGACCTCTGGAAGCGCACTGTAGATGAACGCAGCGGTTCCAGATAATATGACGACTGCTGTGTGCTGATAGTGGGAAATTACTGGTGGTAGGACGTATTGTGAGCCCGCACGGGTAGGTACCACCACACTGCCTATTTCTGCCGTGAAGCAGTAATGCGTTTCGGTTTGAAGGGTAACTATAGTGAGACCTTAGAACTCGTATCTCAAGGTAGGTGGCGGCATTTACACTGTAGATGTCTATGGGCTCCGGTAACCACGTAACACCAGGTGGGCTGTGAGATCGTCCTTCTAAGCGAAAAAAAAATATATGTTTTCTCGATTATAATTATATCAACTATATCATTAAAGAACTAAGAGTATTATTAACATTATAATAATATTAGGGCACAATTTTAAACAACAATTTCATGGACACATAGAAAAATAAATAACTTACATACCTAATTTACTATGTGGTTGTTATGCAAAACGAATGTAAAACGAACTTGTAAAGAGCTGTGTATTTTTTATTCATTTTATACGCAGATTAAAATCAAGATTATCAATCAATATGATAATTATGTAAAGCCAATTCAAACTATAATTATAATCGGTATTAAGTCTGATTAACTAAAAACACAGTGGGAGATTTCTTAGAAAAGTCGAATGTACCTAATAATGAAAATTAAATATGTACCTACCTGTTCTTGGTTTTAGATTTAATCACAAAGTATTTCGTTTACTGAGTTAGGGGTCAACCGCGTTGATTTATCACACACACTACAACTAAATCCAATTAGCAAGATATAATCACAAAATAATTATTTATTTGCTCATTTCTGATGAACTTTCTGTTGCCGAATACTTGTTCATTTCGCAATAAATAAACTAACTGTCTGTGGGAAAATCGATGAATTTGTTTTCAGCAAATCTTTATGAGTCAATTGAGTGCTGATGCTGAGTCAAGCGGAACTGGGTATTAATATTGACTCATGGATCGGTCTAACCAAATTCGAGTTACACTCAAGATCACCTCTTGTGACGCTATTCATGCCACCGATAAAAAATCCTTAAGGTCATCATAGTCCATCGGAAAATATTCCGCTATGATTACGAACCTCTGTGAAAACTAAAGATACACTAACCAAGGAACATTACGAAGTAATTAATTTATAAATCTAATATAATATAAATTTAAGCGCTGTGTAGACTAACTCATCTTCTTCATACTATTCGGCCGTGTAACCGTGTAACCTACATGGAGCTTAAGAAGACATGTATTACAAATTACGGAATTATTGCGTTAAAAAGCAAGCCTCACGCCTTTACAAACTTTTTCTTTTTACGAATCAACGTCAACATGACATACTTATTAATATTTTTCACAAATGTACACAAGATGTGAATATTTAACCTTTAAAATTTCAGTTTTTTACATTCAATTTTGGATAATCATTTAGCAAAATGGAAAATTGTTTATTGTGTAAAATAAAATGTTGAAGATGCAGCTATAAAAAAGCAGCATTATTGTCATGGGCGCAAGGTACGAAAAAAATAGTCATCTATTATCTATCTCTATTTATAAAAATGAATTGCTGTTCGTTAGTCTCGCTAAAACTCGAGAACGGCTAGTCTAATTTGGCTAATTTTGGCCTTGAATTATTCGTGGATGTCCAGGGAAGGTTTAAAAGGTGAAAAAATATAAAAAAGCTCGGAACTATATAAAAACAAACAATTTTGTTTTTCCTTTGATGTGTCCCCTTGATGTGTCTTTTATTTATCGATTGAGGCACTACGAAGTCTGCCGGGTCAGCTAGTTAATGTATATATATTGTGATAATTATGTCTTAAAGGGATAATGCTTTTAGTAATGTCCTGTATTATATAAAATTATTAAATCAATAATCATCGCATCGAACCGATTTTATCAAAACCAATTTAATCTTAGATAAACCACCGAACTCACGGTCTACTTAATATTAAACGTGGTACACCGCTCTTCTTAAGACATTCCGGCATAACGGTTATTAGACTCTTCAGACCGGAGCCGATTTTGGTTTCGTGGCAGAAATTAGAACGGTGATCATGTCAAACCGTGTTCACTAAAAATCTTACAACTGGTGCTCACGATGAGGGAGGAGTAGAGGGACTTAGTAAAAAATTAGTTCACAATTTTACTTACTTTTATTGACTTTTTTGAAGTAAAGTTTTTAAGTACTGGGTTGTCTATCTACGAATGAACGAAGAGGAAAATAGTAGTATTAGGATAAAATAGTCGGAAATATTCAAAAGATCTGACTTTAACAATATAGGTAGGTACCCTTAATTAGAGGGAAAATGCAATTCTTTTGTATGTCATACCGAACATAGCTTGCAGCTCAGTTATATATGTATATGTAAGTACATATTGCAAGTTTTTAAAATAAATTAAGTATTAACCACTTGGGACTGAAGTCAGAATGTACCTAATACACTACGCCATATTGCGGCGATCGCTCTCATAAGCGGAAAATGAAAATTCTAATATCATGATAGAAAGACATAACACAATAGATAATAGAAAAAGATAGAAATTAGTACATTAAAATTTTGTTTTCATTGTCAGATGGCTGTTCCAATTAAACATGTAAGGCGATTGTATCCGCTAGCAAGTCGTTGGAATACAATAAAAAATTTGCATCTGGGTATTAATCGTCCAGTCTATTCAATTACTTCATACGTTACGAATTTACAAAACAGTTTGTGTTATCCACAAAATGTAAAGAGATTCGAATACCGACAAATGAAACCTGAAAGAAACAATGAACGTAAACTATTTGATTCAACGAAGGTAGCGAAATTTTTTAAAGGTTTCCCAAAAAATTTCTTTTTCGGAAACAAAGAGAAGAAACCTAAAAACATAAAACGCGTACCGAAATTGATATTGCTTCAGAACCCTATTAAATGGTTGATGATCAAAATAGATTTCAGTGTATTAAGAAACGTGTGGGATCCAACGTTTGAAGAAAAAGATTTCAAATACGGAACTAAACAGGTTCGTATTCATTCAACAAATCAGTCTTGGTAACAACTCGACTACTTTTTTATATGAGTATGCCCTGAAAATTAAAGCACGACATAATGCTTTGTTTGTCCAAAATTGTTATCATTCTGCTATAACAAGATAAACAGTAATCACGATCTACACATAAGTAGTGCATCCCCACCTAAAAATAATACTGTATATAGAATATAATAAATATAAAACAGAGCTATCTACTGATAAGATAGCCTTCTAATTAAAACCTAGAACTTAGATCTATATCGTACGATATATTCATTAGACTATATATATTCAATAAGGTTGCTATTTTATAATAACATAAAAAAACATTATTCACATTTTCTACATCTAATTAATGCATCCCCACAATAAAATGTAGGTATGTATCTACTGATAAGTTGATTAAAAAACATTTTTTTTTTAATTATATTCTTAACAAAATTTAATAATTTATTTAGGTGCCTACGTAAAATTTGACCGTAAAATATTATACCTACTTAGTCGTCTTTATATTTAATACAAAATAGTACTATATATTCAAATATTTACGATGAAGATAAAATCTACCGCAGTTCTTATTTCTGAACGTTTTGGGCCCTGCCCTGTAATTATATTCGGGTTTAATTAAAGGTCACTGTTTTTCGCATTGTCTGGATCTGTAACTGTAATGTAACGTTATGATTATATTAAGATTGGACACCGGACCTAATGAGAGAAATATTTCTTATAGGCTAACTTCTATTCAGATAGAAAACTCAATGTAAGGCCCAAATAATTATAATTTTTTTTTTCGTGCCGTGTGCCGAACCTCCTACGGGGTCCCCGCGCCTAAGGGCGCGCGGGATATGTGGGACTTGACGATCTGCAAGGTGTTGGGAGCAGACCGCGGGCCCAAGGAATTTTAGGGCCCACCCACTAAACGACTCCCCTGCACTCTTACACCTGACGTCCGATCTCCGTCCGGGGTCAAAATCCGGTCAGAGTAGGGGAGTTCCCGCGGTCAACACTACAATCAGACACACGGCGTCACCCCGAGGACGCCCGACCGATGGGTCGTCGAGGCGTCGAGTCGACGACCAACGACGTCGGTCTCCGCGGTACGGCGGCCCTACCAGGCCACCCGGGCTATGCCGCTGGTGTTCCGGGATACGGAACGCGATACACAACCGACCGGGTTGCTCTTCCACAGTATGTTCGGCGATGACAGCGACGACGAAAATGCGGACCGCAACGCAGTCCGCAGCCGCCGACGCGTCGTCTCGTCCTCCTGGTGCCAGCGCGCTAGAGTGACGGTAGCGTGCGGCACAGCCTCAACCCCCTTAGGTCGCCCCGTGACCATCACCGGGAGGAGACGGGCTCCTTATAGGGGCCGGAGCTGGACAAACGCCCTCCTCCGACCCCCGGCTCGGCGGCGGCGGCACGGCGCCGAGAGGGAAGAAGAGCTCTCCCTCTCTCGTTCCGCCGCCTCCTTCTGCGAGATGGTGGACTCGCAGAAGTCGAGCATCGCCTGCCAGGACTCGTCGCTGCCGAGCATCGTAGCCACAATGGTCGGAAGCGACAAGTCCGATCCTACTTTTGCAACGAGGACGCGGCGCTGCTCCGCGAAAGCGGGGCAGTACGCGAGCGTGTGCTCCGCCGTGTCCTCGTTGCAGCCACTGCAATCGTGGCACTTCGGCTCCGTTCGGGCGACGAGGTGCAGGTAGCGACCGAAACAGCCGTGTCCCGTGAGCACCTGCGTCGCTCAGAAGGTGAGACGTTCTCGGTCGCGATTCACCCAGTCCGAGAATACCGGGCGGATCGCCTCGACGTTCCGTCGCACGTAGGCAAATAATTATACAGGCTTAACAAGCGTTCGATAATAAGCTTAATTGGCTTGAGCCTTCTTCTAACGGGCTTATAAAGTTCCGATAACTCAATATCAATAAGACTAATTAATTTCTGCTTTCATTTAATTTGATAAGTTATCACATATCAAATTCAAGCAAAACAATTCAATCCAAGGCTTAAGTCGTCGACGTTAAGTCTTGGATCTCATATGTTAAGGTTCCTAGCGTCCACGATTGTAGGAGTCTATGAAGACAATGCATATTCTTTTTTTATGTTCTCTGCTTACTGAAACCGATGAATCTCTCGACGATCAATCATCATATTATCAACGATAATTTTGTAATTATTCAGTTGTAAGGAAATTTTTGCCGTAAACGAAAAACAGTCCTAATGCTGACCTTTGGTTTATTTGTAACCATTCTTACGTTCACGAAATAAAAAAGATGTGTGGTGTCGTGGGACACCATAGGAACGAAGTTCCTTATTATAAAAATATTAATTTTAAGTTCTATTCGCGGTATAAAGAAAAGAAAACTGGATGCTTCGCAACAACCCACGGTCATTCGGTAACGTGCGAACTTATTGTGGTACACTTCATTCACAGTTGTTTGCATAAGAGTTAGTGTATTGCGCAAACGAACGCTCTGAGATCGTAGTCAATGAATGATAAAAAAATATGTTATTTTTTGTACGTTAATAACGTACAAAAACGTAAGACTTTTAACTAGTCTAAGTCTAAGACTAAGTCTAGTCTAAGTCTAATCTAACTAAGTCTAAGACTAAGATAAGACTTAACTTTGTAATACAAGATTTGTAATACAAAGTTAAGTCGTACAGTGTGTGCATCACTAATAAAAATCTTAAGTTACGGACGTTTTTTCCCGGTTAGGGTACCCCTCCGCATCGTCCCATAAAGGACTTCGTTCCAAAAACTTACTAAAAAGATGAGTATGTATGCTGATAATCTTCACAAATTTATATTGAAAAGGCAGTATATTATTGTTTTAGTATAGATAATGAGAACGATTCCCTTACACTGTATAAGCCTATCTGTAATTCCCAGGCAATATCACGGGTTACACAAGTTATAAGCGATGGTCAGTTCACAGAATTGAACGGTTTGCTTACGAAAGCAGCTCGATTAAGTTTATTGCGTGAATTGGATCGTAACTGGAGTAACAAGCAACGTTCGTTACTGGCACTTAAACATGAAGACATTCAGATATCGTCACCGAGAAAGGTCTATTTTATTAGGATAGCTGGTTAGTATTTAATAATTGTCCATTTTAATATGTGTTAATATTCTGAATAATGTTTAATATTATTGAAGCGAATAGGAAAATACTGCATTTAAGCAAATTAATATACATAGGTGCTATCAAAATTTAAGTTAGCAAAGATTAGCAAAGATTACATTAATAATCTATGGAATCGTTAATGGACTCGATAATGATTCCAAGTTATTGATATGATCAAACAAAACAATCATAATCTCCAATCTGTATTTATTTGTCATACACACACACACATCATGATGCTTTAGAATGTACATCTATTACCTCAAACTTTCCTTTTTTTTTACCATTAAAATTTACTTGAATTTCCGTATATTGCGTTGCAAATATAAAAATATATAGTTTGGCCATTTATAAATGATGCTACAAATAAAACAATGACATTTATTTTAAATTAGGACCTGTAATTTCTGTTTTTTCTCATCTTTCTTAAATATTTTTGTGATATTAAAATGAAGTAGGTTTGATAAAGAGAACCGAATTTGTGTGTTTACTAAGATGAAACGAACTACTTACGAAACAAAACCAACGTATCCAACCATCGCAACCATCCGATTGGTATTAGTCCAACATATTTATGTGAACCGGGCTATAAAAGGATTTCATAAAATGCTTACTGTTTGTGAAAAAATAGATCTTATATAGATGTGCAAACAAACCTGTTCATCACACAATGTTTGTCCGATGTGGGGATCGAACCCGCGACCCTCGGCTCAACAGCCAGGACCGCTAACTACTGCACCACCGAGTCAGTCTTACTTACTTACTTTTGCAGTGTATTCTTTAAGATAACAAACTTTAAGCAAACAAACAGTAAGCATATCGCTCAAATAATTTTGTGCATGGATTTAAATTATTAAATTAGCCACCATCGTTATTGTCGTCTCAATTAATTAGGTATACTCTCAACAACATAATTATAATTTTGTCAAAGAATTTTTGTTTCGATGATTTCGAGATTTCATTGATTAATTTCATTTCTTTCAGATAAAAAGTACTGTGACGTAGATATGGCATTCTTGGCCCTGAAGTGGGTGCCAATCAATAGTGTTAACGTTTTGTTGTTTACCGAAATATTCGCTAGATTTCATCGTGAATACACACCAAATTGCATACCAGAGTGGACTATTGCTTATTTTAAGGTGACCCGATTTGAAGTTTTAAAGCGTTAAATATATTTTATTTGTCTTTTATTTTGTAGTTTTCTTCTTAAACGAATTTCTGACGTATTATTTCTTATAATCCTATTGTTAAGGATAGCGTGTTAAAATTATAAGCTGTTTGTAGGTAAGTAGCAGGTAACTTTAATGCCTATTTCTATCGCCAAAATATGCGTTTAGGTTTGATTAGGCCCTAATAATTAGGGCTATTGAAACTTCAATCTCCTTGGTCGAAGTGAGCAATAATATTTATGTAGTTGTTTCTTTAGGTCCTAGTATTCATTTAAGTCATCTATGTATGTACCTATTTAGGTCTGTAAGCGCTACCCGCCTATCGTCTTTGTCGAACTCGTCGCTTGCGACGAAGGGCTCGGCGAGTAAGCTAACCCACAGATGCAGCCCACTGAGTTTCTCGACGGATTTTCTCAGTGGGTGGCGTTTCCGATCCGGTGGTAAATTCTGCGAAGCACTGCTCTTGCTAGGGTCAGCGTTAGCAATTTCGCTAGGTTTGAGCCCCGTGAGCTCACCTACTCGCCCGCTAACGCCGATATAGCCTCTCAAAGCTATCAACATAGGTAGGAGAAATACAAGCGCTAAAAATAAACTTAAAAATAAAAAGTATATATATTTGAAAACTTATAAAAATATATATTTAGATATAATAATAACCAACAACATTAATACAGTCATTACGAAGGCTATAAGTCTAGTAGTAGAATGTAAGGGTCTTCAAGATAATTTTTGAGATGATTTGAGAAGCGCGCCATTGTCACGCCGTCGATGACTCTGTGGTCGGCAGACCAACTGACCGACAGAATGTGAGCCTTCACAACGTTCCCTTGAGAATCAAATCTCGGGAGAACCTGTAAAGAATAATATTTTATGGTTAATTTCATCTTTTCTTTTTATTGCTCACTGGTGTTAATTGGTTACCGGAGTCAATAGACATCACAACATGAATGTCGCTACCCACCTTGAGACATGAGGTCCAAAACTAAATTGAATTTTATAACGGCTGCTTCTGTCTTCATAACTGTTTCGCAGACAGACGCAAACAGAACAGATGATTGTATTTACCCGCGCGGGCTTGCAATACAGCCAAATAGTGTAGTCAAACTATCTGTACGTTATTATAACAACATAATACCAGATTGGCCCTGAGAGCGTATGTCTGAAGAGCAATAAAAAAATCGCACCTTTAGAATTGAATTGGCTTAATCCAAAATTCTTGGTTTTTCAAAAACCCCGAAAAATGTAATTGAAGAATTGTAATTTTTCAGTTTCAATTTTAATACTTGAAGCCTTAAAACTTTAAGGTATGCAAAGTTTAAAAAGTACCTACACTTTGTCCTTTTTTAGGCTAAAATTTAATTTTGAGTTTTAAAAATTTAATTATATAAACTGATCGAATACATGTTTATAAGTCGTTCAAAGTATAAGCCTTATTTTTTTTTAATTTTTAGTTAAGTTTTACTTCAATTCTAAAGGTGCGATATATTGAAGTTGTTGCGGTGTATCGTTTTGCAATCCCAGTAACGTACTAAATATTAATATAGTTACGCACTACTAACCTGTATTTTTCCTAATGCTCCAATTGCAACTTGTGGCGGGAATATTACCGGTTTCGTGTAAGTACCTCCTACCTAAAAAGGAAAATATTTTGTAAAAAAAAATTACGCTTCATATGCTTAGGTTTTATTATATTATTATGGAATACAATAGGTACATTTGTAATGCCGGTGAACCGCGACCGGTTCGTTGTGTTGTGCGTAGTGTTCTTATTTGGAGAAATTTATACGAATATTGATTTGTCAAAATTAGAGATTCTAATTAAATGGCTGAACTTCTGACATAGACTTAGGATCGATACCAGACTTTAAATATTGTAGAACAAATACCAGGCAATTATAAATATATAGTCCGATTCCATTTAAAATATATTGCCGAGAAGAAAAGCAAAATATTCGTGAATAGGAATAAGGAACTTTGTGCTGTCCTACTTTATAGTTATGCTTCTATTGTCGGGAATTATATCAAAGGAATTTAAGACATAAACCATAGATTTACTTTGATATTGAGATGAATAACAATACTCACAATTCCGATATTTGATATTGTAAATGTCCCTCCGGTGAGATCATTCAATCCAAGTTGCCCCTGCGATCCTTTCTCTTGCAATGTATTTAACTCTTGTGCAATTTCTAATATTGATTTAATTTGGATATTCTGAAAATAACGAAATGTATAAATAACCATTTGACCGGATCAAACATTATAGATAAGACGAGTTAAGTTATTTATATACCTTGATAACAGGTACGACTAATCCGTTGGGCGTATCCATAGCAACGCCTATGTTATGACTTGCTTTGTAAATGAGATTTTCACAGGAGCTATCGAGACTACTGTTGAGAATGGGTAGATAGTTCAAACTTAAGGACGCTGCTTTGATGATGATCGGCATGTAAGTTAGTCTAACCCCACGTTCTTCCGCTTGCTTTTTGAGTGCTGCACGCGATTCGACCAGTTTTGTGACGTTGTACTCGTCGCTGAATACAAAGTGCGGAATTTTCTGGAAAAAATGATGAATTAGAATGCGGCGGGTTCGTAACAGTAAGGTACACTTTATAGATTGCTTAATTTCAAATGTCTGACGGTCGACGGCCTCAAATTAAGATTTTCTGTACAACAAGTTAACGCAGATGCTGAGCACCGCAAAAACCTCTAAGCACTAGCGAGATGACACAAAAACCCTACGTATTATACGTAAGGCCTTAGCTTTTTGATATTGTTACGCCGGCAAGAGTAACGCCATCTATCGCTGAATAGTCGAACGAATAACTAAGGATCTAGTATCACCTAGAACGCTCAAGGAGTACAACGCCATCTATTGTCAGATAGCGGAAACAATACTAGAGATGTGTGGAATATTCTCAATAACTCTAGGGATGTGGTATCGACTATAAAAGCGTTGCAGGGATGATACGCAGTCAGTCAGTAATCGGAACTACTCGAAGCGAAACAGCGAAAAATAAATGAGATTATGGATATTAAGAGAAACATTCTAATATTTTAGTGACGGTAGTGGTTTTTGTGATCTGAGCGTTTATTACTCTGCAGCTCTTAAGAGCTGAGTGACAAATTATGTTGACCTTCACTATAGTTTGTCCAACAAACGAGCTTACCGTCCCCCTGGTGTAAATTGTTTTCAGTTACCCGTTGACATAGCAACGTGAAGCCTACCACCCGCCTTGAAACGAAATGTGGTGAGATTTGATCGAAATCTCAGTTGTATTGCAAAACAGATGTCATAAAAACAAGAAGGAAGGTACTAATCACCCGAGCAGGTATCAAATACGCTCTACCAGTAACCATCCAGTAATCATTAATGGGCGATCATAGTACTCTGGTTTAATCATCTATTCATATAGAGCGCTGCTGCCCAGTGAATTCTTCTTTCTTTTCTTATTTTTAATTGTATTTAGAGGAAGAGATGAAATGGCGCTGCTATACACTACGCTACTATAAGCTAAGACTCACCATGGCCTCCGTCATAGATTTAACCATTGCTTTCTGGAAGCCGGTAACAGGGACAACTTTATCCTCGAGAGCTAATTCTACTCTTGCCTGCGCTTTTGTAACTGGTATTTCTACAGCTCTGACACTACCAGGTAATACAACTTCGTTCGAGTCATCCGAGTTAATATTTAAATGAGACAACATGTCTTCCTTAAGAACTCTTCCGTTTCTGCCAGTTGCTTTAACGGCACTCAAGTCTACCTATAAACAATAAAGAAAACAAAAATAATGAAATTCTTAGAGAAGAAATTGAAATACCTTTTGTTTTCAATGTACAAATATTTTCTGATGTTCTAAATCAAGTGCTATTTTTATATAAACACCCACGTCATTAAACTGATATTTTAAATATTTTTTCATGCATTCTGAACGCGCTAATACCAAGCAACTTTGAATTTAATACATATGTAGCGGGTAGCTATCATAAAACACAATATATTTGACAGATCCCTGAATATCGTTAAGTGAGAGTCCATAAAATAGCATTCGGACCGTCGTCGGTCTACCGAGAAATTTCGCCCGCTTGTTGGAAGACCTCCTCTTTGTCGTTAAAATCCAAACTAGAATCAGTGCATGACACGACCGTGTAACTCGTGTCGCCTGGCCACTGATCTCCAAAGGAATACCCGTTGTTTGTGTTTATGAAGAATCTAATTTGCGTTCCTTGCTCTTCAATTTATCTATATATACAATAAATATACTTAATTACATACTTTGAATTGAGCGGCAATTCTTCTCACCGCCGGAGTAGTTAATACTTTAATTTTTTGGTTTTGTTCCGTTTTCGGAGCGTCTATTTCAGCAACAGGTTTATCAGGCGCAACGTCTGTGGGTTTCCCTGAAATAAACAAAGCTCTCTAGATCATATTGAAAATCTTAAATCATTTGAATAAAATTTATAACACATGGATCCTCGTTTACCCTAATCAATTTTCACTAAAACTGCAACTTTTATTTCTTACGTTTTCTTTATTTTTGGTTTGAAAACGTCTATAAAACATTAGAACCCTTGAACTTATTTCTCATGATTAACAGTGACAAATCATTCCTCTGGTTTTATACGTATATTATCTCTTAAAGGTTTTGTCAGCTGATTATGACGTCAAAAAATCCGGATTCATTTATTTAACTACTTTTTTGATCGACTCTAAAATTAGGTGTTATATCAGTTTTTCTAATGTACTGGGAACTTCAATATTATACATTTCTTATTAAGGTTGTTCATATAAAGTAGCCGCTTAATACACTCAAGTTATTACAGAAAATTATTATTTAGATAAATTAATAAAACGATTTTTTGTCGTGACGGCTTTAAACACCATAGCGCTGCTGCTTTTCGGTCGGTTTAACATTCGCGTTTGTCATTTATCTATATATTAATACGTGAAGCAAAAACTTTGTATCCCTTTTTAGGAAAATTGCGCTGACGGAGGAGTGTGAAATTTTCCACACTTATAGAGAATATAGAGAAGAAGTGCACAATGCTAATATTTTTTTTAAATAATGCGTAAAAGATACATTAAATCAATAAAGAAAACATTACACACACTACATACTATGTATTTGACGCTCACACGCATGCATACTATTTATTGTCAAACTTTTGTTCTTGACGTCTGTTGTCAAATTGAGAATAGATTAAAGTGTACTCTTGGCGAAATTTGTGATTATAGAAGTATAAAGTACAATCATAATAGTGTACAAACTTACAATTCCAATTAATTATAGTCGAATTTCGACTACTGCGGGACCTCTAGTACTTTTAACTTACTAACATTTTTTTTGTTTATGTCCACTTAAGCGCGTTTGTGCAGAGAGTACGTAACGGTAGGCAGCGGTTTGGCACTGCCCTGTCATTGCTAACGTCCATGACTAGCCACTCACAATGCTCGTTTGTCTGCAAGGGCAATAAAAAAACTTAGCTTACCGTCATTTTCAGAGTCTTGCACGTCAATATCGACTAGGGGCTGTCCTACAAGGGCGGTCTGATCAATATCATGGTACAGCCGTGTTATGATACCGTCGTATCGGCTAGTGATGGTGACAGCTGCCTTGTCGCTTTGTACTTCGCAAATGTTGTCGAATTGTTGAACATTATCACCGACTTTGACGAACCTTGAAAGAAACACGAATATTTAGTTCCAAATTTAACAAATAAAATCAATTGATGTGAATAATTTGACAAAAGGAAGTTCGCCTTTAGCACTGTAAATTGTCGTTAGCGAAATATTTATTTGTCTTGGACTCAAAATTGATTAATCATTTGAATTAAAAAACTTGAAACTCATTTTCATCTGTTACCGCGTACAATTAAATGTTGGGTTATATTAAAATATAAAAGGCTTCGAAAAGTAAAACGCTCTTAATAAACTAATTACCTAATACATTCGACATAAAAGTTACGAAATGATTTGCGTGCGCTATTAGCATACAAACAATTGTTTGAATTTTTGTATAATACGTCGTCGTTTGAAAATAAGTAATGAATTTGAATATATTTTTGTCTAATAAACACATAAGTAACACATATTACAAATCGAGGCATAGGGGCTTGACTGCTTGAAATGAAAATAATCTAAATATTTTGCATTAAATTTAAAATGATAGGTCTTATTAAACTGGTAAACATAAGCAACACATATTACAAATCGAGGTATAGGGGCTTGACTGCTTGAAATGAAAATAATCTAAATATTTTGCATTAAATTTAAAACGATAGGTCTTATTAAACTGGTAAACATAAGCAACACATATTACAAATCGAGGTATAGGGGCTTGACTGCTTGAAATGAAAATAATCTAAATATTTTGCATTAAATTTAAAATGATAGGTCTTATTAAACTGGTAAGTTATGTATTTGTGGTAACTGGTAACTTATTTAAGCTATGTAAAATATAATCAAGTTTTATATTATAAGGTACCATTCCTTGATGACGACTTCTCGTATCCCTTCACCGATATCAGAAAGCTTGAAAGCGACGATTTTGTTGACAGCATGACTGGTGTGGAAATGCCTTAACTCTTTGCTTAAGCTTTCATTCAAAGGCGTTTTGTAAGATAGTTGTGATACGTTTCTCGCCTGAAAAAATGTTGGGACACTTTATCATAAGCATAACCTAATCGAAAACAGATATCGTCTTCTCGCATTAAAACTGTATAATCTCAAAACTTATTAATTTTACAGGAGAGTGTTTTAAAGGTTTAACATGTGATATTTTTAAAATTAATCATCTTTGCAACATTTATTTTTTATTTTTTACCAGTTACATTATTTGTCTTTTAAAGTAAGATAAATGTATTAATTTTGTTAATAGTAGTCAAAACAGGTAAACTAAAAAAAACTAAAACTAAACTACGCTCTTTTGACAATATTTATGACAAAAATACTGGGGATACCAAATGATTCTGCATATTAACTCGATTTCGAATATTTTTGGAAATTGTACAATTTTAATGCGAAAAGACGATATGCAAAGATCGTAGCATAATGATTGCTATACGAACAGAAGTCCTCAACACATGCAACACGGATCCCATTAATAATGTGAATACATTATCAAGAAATTGGTAAGTGTCCGTACCGGTAGTCCCACTTGACGTTACATACAAATTAAGCGATTTCAAGTAAATAAAAAACCTTGCCAGTACCGAAAACTCGACTTGGCACATAGATTCATTATACATAGTTTTATTCTTAAACGCACAATAATGTCAACGTAAGTGTATGCCTACGTTTGCATTATTATAAATTGCGTATTACAACTATTGCTTAAATTTCAACTTCAACTCATATGACAAGTTTTACATTATATTAAGTTAAATACAATCACGTGTTTATGAATTTTAATATTATTATTTTTTGTTTTCACAAGCATAATTACAATTATGACCTTGAATGAAGATCAATTTTCATACAAAAAACATTAAGATTTGATGTTTTTGTGATTTATGTTATCTTAACTTTATTACCTATTCATTTAGTAGATAAAATTTCGCTCATATTAAAATTTCATAACAACAACAATTCTTGTTATCTTATCTTATTGCCACGAAGAATTAAAATTAGTTCAGATTTTATTTTAGCAATATTAGGTAATTGATATAATAGGTACTTCCGATAATGCTTGTACATCTAAGCGAATTAGGTGCTATGTAATTATTGTATTCTAACTATTATAAGTATTTAGGAATCTATTACAATATATGTATAATTTCGTGGCTGAGCCAAAAGGTAAGTAAATACTAAAACGTCTTTGCATAAGGTTATTCCTATCTTTATTTTTTGTTGTTGCTATAAGTATTTATGATATGACTTCTTGTTACTCACACTTTGCGTCGTCACCTTGATTTTCCGGCACCGGTTCACGGTTCTCATTTGGAATACAGATCTACGAACAAGAATCGACATTGCTATGAAAGAACTAAGAACACGAATTTTAAATAATTATAAAGAGCATGACGCGAGCCCTGTGTTCGGTCGCGATCACAACTGAGCGTTATCGCCTCATTATCAGTGGGCCACGGAATTGATTAACATTCGAGTAAATTATTCATTTAACTATGTTATTTCGTAAGTCGTACGACGTCAGTGAGCTGTGAGGTTAGCCGTACTAATGCATATATCTGGGTCGAGTCGGCATCGCTGCTTCAGTACGTACCATAACTTGACTCTTAGCGCGCATAATAACCAACTTGCGAGTTTTATTATTAGAGTGATAAAGCAATTATGGGAAATTAAAAATACAATGGGTTTTAATGATGACATAGTCGGTGTTGTTTAGCAACAAATTTAAATAAGTTTTCACATTCTCAGTAAGAATGATGATTTACAATAAATAAAAAAGTTAAATATATAAATACCTAGTAGTAAAAAGCCAGACTAAATAGCTTTAAATGTTGAGGGTTATCGAGTAAATTGTAGAAAAAATATTATAGTTTGGAAAAATGATTTAATCTGTTACGTTGTCCAAAACATTTCAATGCTTTAAGACGAAAGTCTGCAATCTGTATGTTTTTCATAACTTACGGTGGTATCGTAAAGCATTGATAACCTTTTAAAGGTTAGGGTAGAACCGTTGGCGACATACTGCCCAGATAAGCCCGTTCTGGAGAAAGTTGGGTGAGGTATATCCAGATGTAGATATGATAATTGTTTCAACTGAATTATTAAAAAAAAAATTGTCATTTTGTTTTTTATCCCATCTAACGTAACTGGCTACCATCACCGATGGATAACAGCAATAGAAGAGCCACAGCCACGCAAAAAACTAATCACTCCACTTCAAGTAGTTCTTTCTTAATAAATATCAAATCAAGGGTATAATAAATGATACAATTTCATTTGATTACCGATTTGATAGGCTTGGTGATTTAAGGACACGGACCATTTATATACATACTTCACAAATTTTATTTAATTTTTGGGTTTTAAAATTTAAATAATGAACATTATCTAGTTAACTTAAAATAAAATTTCTTAACTTCTTTTGCTTAGGTCATTTAGGTAAATAATTTACCACTTTAGGTATTATGGGATTCCTCAAATAATTATAAAAATAGATTATTAAGCAATTCTTTTATTAAAGACACAATAAACATGTTTATAAAGTTGATAAATACATGAATATAATTAATAATCTTTACGGTGAATGTAGGTACTCTGACTCGTAATATTGAAGATCAAATTACAAAGCTGACATTCTTTGTATAAATTCTTCTCAATTCTTCAGCGCGAGGTAAATAATTTAAAGTGAAGTTGTAAATTTCATTACAACATTGTCATTCACTAGCATAAAATTATAGAAATAAATCAAATTAGTTATATATTCTAAATTGTTACGTTTTCTCATAAATAATTCAAGCGGTCACAAGCGGCTTGGTTAAATAGATAAGAAGTGCATGAAAATTTTGAAGTTCTATTAAATTAAGAACAGAAACTTAATAGTGATAGTCCTAGTCATGGTAATACTTTTATAGTCGACTGGTAACTTGGATAGGATAAAAAAGGATTACCTTTAAAAGGTTTTTTTTGAGGTTTTTTCGACGTCCTTCGCTTTTCATCTTATATACATATAAATTACATAGATTGACATAATATATTGCTATGCGGATAATAACTCGACAAAGAGGTCGACGTGCAACCTAACCCATGCATCAGCCCGCTGAGTTTCTCGCCGGATCTTCTTAGTGGGTCGCGATTCCGATCCGGTAGTTGATTCAGCGAAGCACTGCTCTTGCTAGGGCTAGTGTTGGCAATTCTCTCAGGTTGAGCCCGTGAGCTCAGCTTCTGGTGCGCGTGAAGTTGGAATAGCCCCCTAGGCTACCAATGATTACGTAGGAAAAAAAACATGAGCTTCGTAACAGAATTTCTTGTGGCCGGTATATCGCAGTGGCTATCAGACTTTTGGGACATAGCTTACCAGAAGGGATCGAAGGTTTCTGTACTGTACTAGTTAGTACCGGGCTGGGCCGTGAGTAAAAAAATCATTCTGGGGATTTCTTCGATTGAAGCAAAATTAATCTAGTTCAATATCGAAGACAGATTTGAGCGTTCACTTCGAATAAATATTGACAACGAGAGCATTCGAATGCTTTGGATCGAGGTTTTGAACAGAGGCCAATAAGGACGTCACCTAGAAAAAAATTTAGGTTTATTCTGAATAACAAATACAACTCTAGTAGAAACCGTCATGTTTCATTCGAGTTCTATCACTAGTTCCTATGTATGTTAACAAATAACAACAACAAAAAGTAACAGTTCTCTTCAGTTTTTGTACATTTGGATTTATTAAAAGACTCGTTTCAATTTTCATTAAGTAATTTCGCAGAATTTTGTCGACTGGCTTTAAATTTCAATGATACAGCGAAAGTCTGAATCATGGACATTCATAAACAAAACATGTATTAGTTATTATATTTCAAACGGTCACAGATTTAAATTACATTCAATCAACTTAAATCTATTATCTACGAATATTATATCTTTGCGTCTATCCTTCTTAGTAACACTATCACATCCAGAAAACCAGAATGCATGACTGCTTTGTAGCAGAAATAAAACAATCGCATTGTATGTAATAGAAACAGAACAAGTAAATACGCAAATAAATATATTAGGTATATACGGGTTACATTTTTATAACACGATGCTCTTTGTTATCTAGGACGACATTCGTGAGCACATGTGAAGTAGGTATTTATTTTCTTAGAAAAGTCGCATCGCTTAATACGAGTAGAATGGGCTGTTATTGGTGTTTGGCTTTTACCCTGAAATTACATTCGTTTTCATTTGTCATCAAATTACTTTTAATTCATTTTAAATTGCTATGCTGGCTATGTCCGGTTGTCTATATCCTGATTTATCATTCGTAAACCAGCTTACTATTACTCAAGAAATGTCAATTTCTCAATCGTGCCGAATCTACATTTTTGAAAACTGATAGGAGCAATAAAAAGAATACGTCAAGCTCGATAAATCCGTAACGAAAATAATAATAAATCAGTTTATGTTTCATTCATCAGTATTCAGTTCAGTTATGACACAGTATTAGATCAGCAAACATGAAAAAATCACCAAAAACATTCATCGATTCAGTCTAAGATGTATCTTAGGCCAGCTAGTGTCAGTTGCTAGGCATGTTTAATTTTAAAGTATAGTGAATATTCATTCGTATTCAATTATTGTTAAGGTACCTAATAAGGAAGACTATGGTTGCATGATAAGAAATTAACGGAAGACTGACGTAAAACTGTATAAACAAAATAAATCAATCAATAATTTGATAAAATGAAACGTTATTTGTTTGCCTTGTAGTCCTGATTTGACCACATTGATTTCATTTGTATGTATAAAAAAACACATATTTATATATTCGATTCGATTCGATATTCGATTTAAATAATCTAATTTCAATCAAATTTGTAGTTGTTGTGAGAATGTTATTGACTATTCACCTACATGATTCTGCTTAGTTCGTCGCGAAGTAATCATGAGTCCTATTTTTAAGAGCAGAAGTACCATTATTCCAAAGCAATTGATTGATAAGTTAAAGCAGATACTAGTACTTCGGCCCCGGGCCCCGGCCCGAAAAAAAAAAAAAAAAAAGATACTACTATTTATGTTGAGCTGTGAGCTTCTGTGTTTTATATTTAATAAAAAAATTAAAAGATTACAAGCTCAAAAATGAAAAGATGTATCTAGTACGGTTAAGTTTTATATTAACTTATCGGGATATAATATAATTGCAGCCGCTTGGATTACAAACCCTATAACAAAAGCACTATAATTTTAAACTTATTATTAAATTACATTTAAATAAACTATGCTTAAACAAACAACTCTAGGAAACACACATTTAGTATTTATAGTTTGCTTTTGTTAAATTTACATGTACAAGTTTTTCGCCTTTATTATAAGTAATTATAAATATTAAGTAGGAAATAAATTTGATACAAAATTACCAAAAAGATTCAACTAGAATCAACACGTAAAACTAATAGTTTTAGAATTATTTAATTAAATATATAATAGAATAATAACGCGCAATCAATTCTATGAAGCAAACAAATAAATTAAATAACGTGATCCACAATAGTGTAACTATTTAATAATATGATAGAGAAGACTAGTATATTATGTGCAGAGTAGTTTTAAATTAATACAATTATACAGTAAATCGTTCATAATGCTTTGTTACACCTTACTTTACAATTCCAAGTCTAGTTGTTATTAGTTTTATCAAAATTTCACTAGCCTTTAACGTTATATTTATTACTAAAAGAGCAAGGCCAACACTTAAGAAAGAATACAAATTTATAATAATATTTTAGAAGAGATCAGTGCGATTGAAAGTGCTGTTATGTTTTAAATGATTCTTTATTTTATAGCTTGTAACATTAGAACCACTTGCATTATTTAAATCCTAGATATTTGTTATATTGTTTAACCAAATATAACTTACTAATTTCTCTCTCTCTTTCTTTTAGAATATGGAAGATCATGTTACAGAAGCACTGTAAATACCTTAGAAACGTAATATTTCTAGACCATTTAACTAATCTACTGCGTTATTAAATAAAGCCCACCGAGAACATTTTTACTACGTCGAAGAAGTAAATAACAAGATTATACACAACGACGAAGAGATATGTATTCTTGTGAAACTTGTTTATTGTACTTAGGACAAAATTGTGTTTATTTTGTATTGATGTTTAAAAAATAATAGGAGCTGAAAATTTTAAAATCAACTTGTTCTTTGTTAAATAGATCTTAAATTTCAGTTCCTGAGCTAACTCGCCCAGTACTTAATCTTTCTTAGCGGTAAAGTTAATGCTAGTGTTACTATATATTTATTCTTTCAAATTATTACAAATAAACCACGTTTCGAAACAAAATTATATTATATTATATTAATTATATTAATTTATTTGAAAATCAATGGTGGTCGATTCTTACAGATTTCTATAGAAGGATTCTTGATTTTATGGCGCATGAGACATAATCGACCACTGACAATAAGTTACAGTAAAGCGATAAACTGATTTCGAAAAATTAATTTGTTAATTGTTGGCCATTTAAATCTTTTCATTTGAAGCCTTTCGATATAAAATACAGTATTTGGTGAAGTTTGGTTAATTCTAAAAAAAAACAAAGCTATTGCCCCCGCTATTGTTCTTGTGTCATAGCAAACCAAACAAATAATTTTGTAATTTTTTTATTTTTAATTTAAAACTTTGATTAAAAAAATGATTCTTTATTATTATTTTTATTTATTATTATTTGTATAATAAACAAACTCAATTCTGTCCTAATCAAATATTGTTTCCATATTTAATAGATAGTTATTCGTCGCATTTGACTGAAAGTACAAGCTACGTGCTATTTCATCTAAACACATGTATTTTACACGAATAAAGCAACATCAACTAAACACGAACGACAACAAGTTAATTTTATTGTATGGGTATCTATTAATTAGATGTTAAAAATTTACAATGCCCTTTTTTATACAATGGGGAACCAAACGGATCAAGGCTAAGAAGCGTAACTTTATAAATTGCGGGGAGGTCTATTTAGAATAAACTCGAATTTTGTGACTAAATTAGGATAGGCCATTTTAGCAACGACAACATTAAGTAGCTTGCATATTAGTTCCTCAGTTAATTCGCGGAGCAGTTGTTAACCACGTACTGACACTTTGTTCTCCTATGTCGTCATATATTTTGATATAGTAACTGTATTATTTTAGTCAAAGATCCCTTTTTAAATGACTTCTGGTCATACAGTTTGCTTATTGCTATATACTAGGGTTGCTGTCATTGTGTGGCATGTGTGGTTTTATAATCGCAATAGCTTCAATCGCCGACTCGGCGTCCCGTGAGAGTGTGTTAGCCTGGAGAGATGCGGAATTTGTGTCTGATTCGTTATTGAGCGTTTGCTGATTTGAAGTTAGCACCTGGGCTGTGGTACGAGAGTCTGTCTCCTTCGAGTCGATTTTAACACTTCATACCCAACGTACAAGTGGAAGTGCGACGATTTCTTAGCGACCCACAAAAAAGGTAGTCACTACATATACTGGCAAACTAATGACCGGAAGTCACTTAAACACCGGATCTTGTCTTATATCCATATAATAATATGCTTGTCAGCTTGGTAGTGTTTAACTATCATACATTTGGCCTTAATAGTAATTGAATTAACAATTTTATGAATAAAATTGAATTGAAATAAAATTTGTTGTGTTTGTGTTACTGTGATAAGAAATTTTATTTGCGTTAAGTATTTGTGTAAGTTAAGTTAGTTTATTTGTGCGGAAAACTTTGAATATGAAAATATACTACAAATACGTGTACTATTAAAGAAAACGGTTCTCGTGTGAATTTTTGAGAGTGCATTTCATTTTCAGTAATAGTACAAAAGTGGCAATGTAATGACAAAATAATCACAATGTTAAATATTATAAAAAAAGGGCTGCTTAAAATGCGACAGAAAAGGACAAAATACGATTTAAGCTAACATTAGTTTTAATGCGTTTGTTAACTGTGGGGTAAATTAAAAAAAAAAAAACATTGCAATAAATATAATTCAATTTGTTTTAGGATTCCATGGTCAAATAGCAAAAAACGTGATGATCACAAATCCGTTATTCATCTAGTAACATTTGAGGTTTTAGAATTTTTAGAACATTAAGAACATTAAGAACATTTAATGAAAATTGTTTGGATTGAATTGGTTGTTGGTTATTGATTAGTTCGTTTTTGAATATTTGCTTAGAGTGAAAAACCAAGATTTTTTTAATTAAATTGTTGTATGGTTATTATAATACATGTGTCTTACAATTACACTTATTTTAGATTTAAAGAAAATATTAAGAATGTATTCTTAGTTGGAGGTTTCGTTATATAGGCGGTACATACTTGTAACAAATATGAGGGGCGTTGAGAAACAAACTTACAAACGGCACGTTCTTAAGAACTTAAAAATTTTTGATACTAATCTTTAAATTGTCAGTATACTGCCGTGCAGTTTTTTATTCGTCTGTTGTAATCAACCAATATTTAATAATTTTTTAATTTTTTAGTCAATATTATTATCATCATTAAAACAATAATTTTTTAGTCATCAAATTTTAAAAATAACAGTTAACCTTTTTTTTCCTATCTAAGCTGATAGCCTTGAGAGACTATTTCAGCGTAACCTTAACTAGTAGGTGAACTCACGGGACTTAAGCCTGACGACGTTGCTAACACGAACCCTAGCAAGAGCAGTGCTTCGCAGAATCTACCACGGGATCGGAAACACGACCCACTGAGAAGATCCGGCGAGAAACTCAGTGGGCTGTGTCTGAGGGTTATTTTACTCGTCGAGTCTTCGTCACAAGCGACAGGTTCGACGAGAACGATGACCGGAGTTAACCTAGCTCAGCCCAGAAGTCTTTAACACAATTATGGACGCGGATTCACGATTTGATGAGCCTTTTTGTCTGTCAAGTAGTAGACTGATAGTGAAGATATGTACAACTTCTCTAGGAACAAAAGTGTTTTGCGTAGCATCATCCAAATCTAAAAACAATGTTCTTCACTAATTTCAAACATAACATGTTCTAAAATTAACTAAAACCAATACCGGTAATAAGTAACGCGTTAATTAAATTGGCCGCGGTGACGGTGTGGCGATATTAAGAGTTCAGTTTTTTGCCATTTAACTATAGATCCTTTAGACTAATTAATAGGAAGGTTATACAACTCATATTGTAATGACAATAAAAAAAGTCTTTAACCAGCAACTAGAAATCAAACGGTCCCAGGTAAGACGTGAAAGACTATTTGAAATGTTAAGTTAACGATCTGCTTAATAATATTCAAAATAATTAGAGGATTTCATTGTTTACTGCATTGTTTCAGGAAGCATTTTTTTACGTTTCCGTTAAATCTCGTTGCTTATTTGACCTCAATATTTAGATTGTGGTTTAACGATTGATTTAAAATTAAGGCAAACATGACACTTACAAATACATAAATGCACCGCGCATTATCTAACCTTATTATTACTTTATCACGATTTAATTCTTCTTAATACTAGTAAACAATCTATAGTGTAACATTTATAGGTACTATACATTTTTAGGGCTCCACAGTCGAAACATTCAATGCTATAAATTAGTCACAATTCCATAAAGTCAGTGTTACTTTTTTTTATACATGATACGGAACATAGCTCGTTTTTATAGCATTATTTACAGAAATGCTGTTTCTTGGATTATTTATTGGGGTATTTGAGCGTTACTTTATAATAAGTACACTGTTTTGCACATAACAAACAAAGCTAGACTATTTCATCACACAATAATTATACATTCTTAAACATACACATTATGATCATTGATTCACTCTATCACTGAGTCTTTTTTACTTTTTCGTTCAGTTTTTTTAATATTCCTTACACTATTTACAATTTCCGAGCGAACGAGGAAGCATTTAATTCAAATATTAAAAATAAACATTGACCATTCAATACTTAACAGGAAGCTCTTTTGTAAATAATTTGAAATAGTATGGAAA